>NW_027590580.1:0-248773 GCF_964213995.1 Mustelus asterias
TCTCTCACTCCTGCTTACGCTGCACTACTCACTCCTGCTTACGCTGCTCCTCTCACTCCTGCTTACGCTGCCCCTCTCACTCCTGCTTACGCTGCCTCTCTCACTGCTGCATAAGCTGCCCCTCTCACTCCTGCTTATGCCGCCCCTCTCACTCCTGCTTACGCTGCCCCTCTCACTCCTGCTTACGCTGCACTACTCACTCCTGCCTACGATGCGCCTCTCACTCCTGCTCACGCTGCCCCTCTCACTCCTGCTCACGCTGCCCCTCTCACTCCTGCTAACGCTGCCCCTCTCACTCCTGCTAACGCTGCCCCTCTCACTCCTGCGCACACTGCCCCTCTCACTCCTGCGCACGCTGCCCCTCTCACTCATGCTTGCGCTGCCCATCTCACTCCTGCGCACGCTGTCCCTCTCAATCCTGCGCATGATGCCCCTCTCACTCCCGCTTACGCTGCCACTCTCACTCCCGCTTACGCTGCCCCTCTCATTCCTGCTTACGCTGCCCCTCTCACTGCTGCTTACGATGCGCCTCTCGGTCCTGCTTGCGCTACACGTCTCACTGCTGCATAAGCTGCCCCTCTCACTCCTGCTTACTGTGCCCCTCTCACTCCTGCTTACGCTGCGCTCTCACTCCTGCTTACTCTGCGCTCTCACTCCTGCTTACGATGCGCCTCTCAGTCCTGCTAACCCTGCCCCTCTCACTCCACCTTGCGCTGCCCCTCTCACTCCTGCGCTGCCCCCCTCACTCCTGTGCATGCTGCCCCTCTCACTCCTGCGCACGCTGCCCCTCTCACTCCCGCTTACGCTGCCCCTCTCACTCCCGCTTACGCTGCCCCACTCACTGCTGCTTACGATGCGCCTCTCAGTCTTGCTTACGCTGCCCCTCTCACTCCCGCTTGCGCTGCCCCTCTCACTCCTGCTTGCGCTATCCCTCTCACTGCTGCTTTAGCTGCCCCTCTCACTGCTTCTTACTCTGCCCCTCTCCCTCCTGCTTTCGCTGCGCTCTCACTCCTGCATAAGCTGCCCCTCTCACTCCTGCTTACGCTGTCCCTCTCACTCCTGCTTATGGTGCCCCTCTCACTGCTGCATTAGCTGCCCATCTCACTTCTGCTTACGCTGCCCCTCTCACTCCTGCTTGCGCTGCCCCTCTCAATCCTGCTTACCCTGCCCCTCTCACTCCTGCTTACGCTGCGCTCTCACTCCTGCTTACGCTGCCCTACTCACTCCTGCTAACGCTGCCCCTCTCACTCCTGCTTTCGCCGCCCCCTCACCCCTGCATAACAGCCCCTCTCGATCCTGCTTACGCTGCCCCTCTCACTACTGCTTATGCTGCCCCTCTCACTCCTGCGCATGCTGCCCCTCTCACTCGCGCGCACGCTACCCCTCTCACTCCCGCCTACGCTGCCCCTCTCACTCCTGCTTGCGCTGCCCATCTCACTCCTGCGCACGCTGACACTCTCACTCCTGTGCACGCTGCCCCTCGCACTCCCGCTTACGCTGCCCCTCTCATTCCTGCTTACGCTGCCCCTCTCACTGCTGCTTACGATGCGCCTCTCGGTCCTGCTTACGCTGCCCCACTCACTCCTGCGCATCCCGCCCCTCTCACTCCTGCTTACGCTGCTCCTCTCACTCCTGCTTACGCTGCCCCGATCACACCCGCTTGCGCTGCCAATCTCACTCCTGCTTGCGCTACCCCTCTCACTGCTGCATAAGCTGCCCCTCTCACTCCTGCTTACCCTGCCACTCTCATTCCTGCTTATGCTGTCTACTCACTCCTGCTTACGCTGCTCCTCTCACTCCAACTTACGCTGCCCCTCTCACTCCTGCTTACCCTGCCACTCTCACTCCTGCTTACGCTGTCTACTCACTCCTGCTTACGCTGCTCCTCTCACTCCTACTTACGCTGCCCCTCTCACTCCTGCTTACGCTGCCCCTCTCACTCCTGCTTACGCTGCCCCTCTCACTCCTGCTTACGCTGCTCCTCTCACTCCTGCTTACGCTGCCCCTCTCACTGCTGCATAAGCTGCCCATCTCACTCCTGCTTACGCCGCCCCTCTCACTCCTGCTTACGCTGCCCCTCTCACTCCTGCTTACGCTGCCCCTCTCACTCCTGCTTACGCTGCCCCTCTCACTGCTGCATAAGATGCCCCTCTCCGTCCTGCTTATGCCGCCCCTCTCACTCCTGCTTACGCCGCCCCTCTCACTCCTGCTTACGCCGCCCCTCTCACTCCTGCTTACGATGCGCCTCTCAGTCCTGCTTACGCTGCCCCTCTCACTCCTCCTTGCGCTGCCCCCCTCACTCCTGCGCACGCTGCCCCTCTCACTCCTGCTCGCGCTGCCCATCTCACTCCTGCGCATGCTGCCCCTCTAACTCCCGCTTACGCTGGCCCTCTCACTCCCGCTTACGCTGCCGCTCTCACTCCTGCTTGCGCTGCCCCTCTCACTCCTGCTTACCCTGCCCCTCTCACTCCTGCTTCCGCTGCGCTCTCACTCCTGCTTACGCTGCCCTACTCACTCCTGCTAACGCTGCCCCTCTCACTCCTGCTTTCGCCGCCCCCTCACTCCTGCATAACAGCCCCTCTCGATCCTGCTTACGCTGCCCCTCTCACTACTGCTTATGCTGCCCCTCTCACTCCTGCGCATGCTGCCCCTCTCACTCCCGCGCACGCTGCCCCTCTCACTCCCGCCTACGCTGCCCCTCTCACTCCTGCTTGCGCTGCCCATCTCACTCCTGCGCACGCTGACACTCTCACTCCTGCGCACGCTGCCCCTCGCACTCCCGCTTACGCTGCCCCTCTCATTCCTGCTTACGCTGCCCCTCTCACTGCTGCTTACGATGCGCCTCTCGGTCCTGCTTACGCTGCCCCACTCACTCCTGCGCATCCCGCCCCTCTCACTCCTGCTTACGCTGCCCCGATCACACCCGCTTGCGCTGCCAATCTCACTCCTGCTTGCGCTACCCCTCTCACTGCTGCATAAGCTGCCCCTCTCACTCCAGCTTACCCTGCCACTCTCACTCCTGCTTACGCTGTCTACTCACTCCTGCTTACGCTGCTCCTCTCACTCCAACTTACGCTGCCCCTCTCACTCCTGCTTACGCTGCCCCTCTCACTCCTGCTTACGCTGCCCCTCTCACTCCTGCTTACGCTGCTCCTCTCACTCCTGCTTACGCTGCCCCTCTCACTCCTGCTTATGCTGCCCCTCTCACTCCTGCTTTCGCCGCCCCACTCACTCCTGCATAACAGCCCCTCTCACTCCTGCTTACGCTGCGCCTTTCACTCCTGCTAACGCTGCCCCTGTCACTCCTGCTTACGCTGCCCCTCTCACTCCTGCTTACGCTGCCCCTCTCACTCCTGCTTAAGCTGCCCCACTAACTGCTGGTTACGATGCGCCTCTCGGTCCTGCTTACGCTGCCCCTCTCACTCCTGCGCATGCTGCCCCTCTCACTCCCGCTTGCGCTGCCCCTCTCACTCCTGCTTGCGCGACCCCTCTCACTGCTGTATTAGCTGCCCCTCTCACTCCTGCGCACGCTGCCCCTCTCACTCCTGCTTACGCTGCCCCTCTCACTCCTGCTTAAGCTGCCCCACTAACTGCTGGTTACGATGCGCCTCTCGGTCCTGCTTACGCTGCCCCTCTCACTCCTGCGCATGCTGCCCCTCTCACTCCCGCTTGCGCTGCCCCTCTCACTCCTGCTTGCGCGACCCCTCTCACTCCTGCGCACGCTGCCCCACTCACCCCTGCTTACGCCGCCCCTCTCACTCTTGCTTACGCTGCTCCTGTCACTCCTGCTTACGTTGCCCCTCTCACTCCTGCTTACGCTGCCCCTCTCACTGCTGCATAAGTTGCCCCTCTCACTCCTGCTAACGCCGCCTCTCTCACTCCTGCTTACGCTGCCCCTCTCACTCCTGCTTACGCTGCACTATTCACTCCTGCCTGCGATGCGCCTCTCAGTCCTGCTAACGCTGCCCCTCTCACTCCTGCGCGCGCTGCCCCTCTCACTCCTGCTTGCGCTGCCCCTCTCACTCCTGCTTGCGCTGCCCATCTCACTCCTGCGCACGCAGCCCCTCGCACTCAGCCCCTCGCACTCCCGCTTACGCTGCCCCTCTCATTCCTGCTTACGCTGCCCCTCTCACTCCTGCTTACGCTGCTCATCTCACTCCTGCGCACGCTGCCCCTCTCACTCCAGCCCACGCAGCCCCTCTCACTCCTGCGCATGCTGCCCCTCTCACTCCTGCTTACGCTGCCCCTCTCACTCCTGCCCACGCTGCCCCTCTCACTCCTGCCCACGCTGCCCCTCTCACTCCTGCGCATGCTGCCCCTCTCACTCCCGCTTGCGCTGCCCCTCTCACTCCTGCTTGCGCTGCCCCTCTCACTCCTGCTCACGCTGCCCCTCTCACTCCTGCTTACGCTGCTCTCTCACTCCTGCTTACGCTGCTCTCTCACTCCTGCTGACGCTGCTCTCTCACTCCTGCTTACGCTGCTCTCTCACTCCTGCTTACGCTGCACTACTCACTCCTGCATAAGCTGCCCCTCTCACTCCTGCTTACGCTGCTCTCTCACTCCTGCTTACGCTGCACTACTCACTCCTGCTTACGCTGCTCCTCTCACTCCTGCTTACGCTGCCCCTCTCACTCCTGCTTACGCTGCCTCTCTCACTGCTGCATAAGCTGCCCCTCTCACTCCTGCTTATGCCGCCCCTCTCACTCCTGCTTACGCTGCCCCTCTCACTCCTGCTTACGCTGCACTACTCACTCCTGCCTACGATGCGCCTCTCACTCCTGCTCACGCTGCCCCTCTCACTCCTGCTCACGCTGCCCCTCTCACTCCTGCTAACGCTGCCCCTCTCACTCCTGCTAACGCTGCCCCTCTCACTCCTGCGCACGCTGCCCCTCTCACTCCTGCGCACGCTGCCCCTCTCACTCATGCTTGCGCTGCCCATCTCACTCCTGCGCACGCTGTCCCTCTCAATCCTGCGCATGATGCCCCTCTCACTCCCGCTTACGCTGCCACTCTCACTCCCGCTTACGCTGCCCCTCTCATTCCTGCTTACGCTGCCCCTCTCACTGCTGCTTACGATGCGCCTCTCGGTCCTGCTTGCGCTACACGTCTCACTGCTGCATAAGCTGCCCCTCTCACTCCTGCTTACTGTGCCCCTCTCACTCCTGCTTACGCTGCGCTCTCACTCCTGCTTACTCTGCGCTCTCACTCCTGCTTACGATGCGCCTCTCAGTCCTGCTAACCCTGCCCCTCTCACTCCACCTTGCGCTGCCCCTCTCACTCCTGCGCTGCCCCTCTCACTCCTGTGCATGCTGCCCCTCTCACTCCTGCGCACGCTGCCCCTCTCACTCCCGCTTACGCTGCCCCTCTCACTCCCGCTTACGCTGCCCCACTCACTGCTGCTTACGATGCGCCTCTCAGTCTTGCTTACGCTGCCCCTCTCACTCCCGCTTGCGCTGCCCCTCTCACTCCTGCTTGCGCTATCCCTCTCACTGCTGCTTTAGCTGCCCCTCTCACTGCTTCTTACTCTGCCCCTCTCCCTCCTGCTTTCGCTGCGCTCTCACTCCTGCATAAGCTGCCCCTCTCACTCCTGCTTACGCTGTCCCTCTCACTGCTGCATTAGCTGCCCATCTCACTTCTGCTTACGCTGCCCCTCTCACTCCTGCTTACGCTGTCCCTCTCACTCCTGCTCATGGTGCCCCTCTCACTGCTGCATTAGCTGCCCATCTCACTTCTGCTTACGCTGCCCCTCTCACTCCTGCTTACGCTGCCCCTCTCACTCCTGCTTACGCTGCCCCTCTCACTCCTGCTTACGCTGCCCCTCTCACTCCTGCTTACGCTGCCCCTCTCACTCCTGCTTACGCTGCCCCTCTCACTCCTGCTTACGCTGCCCCTCTCACTCCTGCTTACGCTGCCCCTCTCACTCCTGCTTACGCTGCCCCTCTCACTCCTGCTTGCGCTGCCCCTCTCACTCCTGCTTACCCTGCCCCTCTCACTCCTGCTTACGCTGCGCTCTCACTCCTGCTTACGCTGCCCTACTCACTCCTGCTAACGCTGCCCCTCTCACTCCTGCTTTCGCTGCCCCTCTCACTCCTGCATGACAGCCCCTCTCGATCCTGCTTACGCTGCCCCTCTCACTACTGCTTATGCTGCCCCTCTCGCTCCTGCGCATGCTGCCCCACTCACTCCCGCGCACGCTGCCCCTCTCACTCCCGCCTACGCTGCCCCTCTCACTCCTGCTTGCGCTGCCCATCTCACTCCTGCGCACGCTGACACTCTCACTCCTGCGCACGCTGCCCCTCGCACTCCCGCTTACGCTGCCCCTCTCATTCCTGCTTACGCTGCCCCTCTCACTGCTGCTTACGATGCGCCTCTCGGTCCTGCTTACGCTGCCCCACTCACTCCTGCGCATCCCGCCCCTCTCACTCCTGCTTACGCTGCTCCTCTCACTCCTGCTTACGCTGCCCCTATCACACCCGCTTGCGCTGCCAATCTCACTCCTGCTTGCGCTACCCCTCTCACTGCTGCATAAGCTGCCCCTCTCACTCCTGCTTACCCTGCCACTCTCACTCCTGCTTAGGCTGTCTACTCACTCCTGCTTACGCTGCTCCTCTCACTCCTACTTACGCTGCCCCTCTCACTCCTGCTTACGCTGCCCCTCTCACTCCTGCTTACGCTGCCCCTCTCACTCCTGCTTACGCTGCTCCTCTCACTCCTGCTGACGCTGCCCCTCTCACTGCTGCATAAGCTGCCCATCTCACTCCTGCTTACGCCGCCCCTCTCACTCCTGCTTACGCTGCCCCTCTCACTCCTGCTTACGCTGCCCCTCTCACTCCTGCTTACGCTGCCCCTCTCACTGCTGCATAAGATGCCCCTCTCCATCCTGCTTATGCCGCCCCTCTCACTCCTGCTTACGCCGCCCCTCTCACTCCTGCTTACGCCGCCCCTCTCACTCCTGCTTACGAGGCGCCTCTCAGTCCTGCTTACGCTGCCCCTCTCACTCCTCCTTGCGCTGCCCCCCTCACTCCTGCGCACGCTGCCCCTCTCACTCCTGCTCGCGCTGCCCATCTCACTCCTGCGCATGCTGCCCCTCTCACTCCCGCTTACGCTGGCCCTCTCACTCCCGCTTACGCTGCCGCTCTCACTCCTGCTTGCGCTGCCCCTCTCAATCCTGCTTACCCTGCCCCTCTCACTCCTGCTTACGCTGCGCTCTCACTCCTGCTTACGCTGCCCTACTCACTCCTGCTAACGCTGCCCCTCTCACTCCTGCTTTCGCCGCCCCCTCACCCCTGCATAACAGCCCCTCTCGATCCTGCTTACGCTGCCCCTCTCACTACTGCTTATGCTGCCCCTCTCACTCCTGCGCATGCTGCCCCTCTCACTCCCGCGCACGCTACCCCTCTCACTCCCGCCTACGCTGCCCCTCTCACTCCTGCTTGCGCTGCCCATCTCACTCCTGCGCACGCTGACACTCTCACTCCTGTGCATGCTGCCCCTCGCACTCCCGCTTACGCTGCCCCTCTCATTCCTGCTTACGCTGCCCCTCTCACTGCTGCTTACGATGCGCCTCTCGGTCCTGCTTACGCTGCCCCACTCACTCCTGCGCATCCCGCCCCTCTCACTCCTGCTTACGCTGCTCCTCTCACTCCTGCTTACGCTGCCCCGATCACACCCGCTTGCGCTGCCAATCTCACTCCTGCTTGCGCTACCCCTCTCACTGCTGCATAAGCTGCCCCTCTCACTCCTGCTTACCCTGCCACTCTCATTCCTGCTTACGCTGTCTACTCACTCCTGCTTACGCTGCTCCTCTCACTCCAACTTACGCTGCCCCTCTCACTCCTGCTTACCCTGCCACTCTCACTCCTGCTTACGCTGTCTACTCACTCCTGCTTACGCTGCTCCTCTCACTCCTACTTACGCTGCCCCTCTCACTCCTGCTTACGCTGCCCCTCTCACTCCTGCTTACGCTGCCCCTCTCACTCCTGCTTACGCTGCTCCTCTCACTCCCGCTTGCGCTGCCCCTCTCACTCCTGCTTGCGCTATCCCTCTCACTGCTGCTTTAGCTGCCCCTCTCACTGCTTCTTACTCTGCCCCTCTCCCTCCTGCTTTCGCTGCGCTCTCACTCCTGCATAAGCTGCCCCTCTCACTCCTGCTTACGCTGTCCCTCTCACTGCTGCATTAGCTGCCCATCTCACTTCTGCTTACGCTGCCCCTCTCACTCCTGCTTACGCTGTCCCTCTCACTCCTGCTCATGGTGCCCCTCTCACTGCTGCATTAGCTGCCCATCTCACTTCTGCTTACGCTGCCCCTCTCACTCCTGCTTACGCTGCCCCTCTCACTCCTGCTTACGCTGCCCCTCTCACTCCTGCTTACGCTGCCCCTCTCACTCCTGCTTACGCTGCCCCTCTCACTCCTGCTTACGCTGCCCCTCTCACTCCTGCTTACGCTGCCCCTCTCACTCCTGCTTACGCTGCCCCTCTCACTCCTGCTTACGCTGCCCCTCTCACTCCTGCTTACGCTGCCCCTCTCACTCCTGCTTACGCTGCCCCTCTCACTCCTGCTTACGCTGCCCCTCTCACTCCTGCTTACGCTGCCCCTCTCACTCCTGCTTACGCTGCCCCTCTCACTCCTGCTTACGCTGCCCCTCTCACTCCTGCTTACGCTGCCCCTCTCACTCCTGCTTACGCTGCCCCTCTCACTCCTGCTTACGCTGCCCCTCTCACTCCTGCTTACGCTGCCCTACTCACTCCTGCTTACGATGCGCCTCTCAGTCCTGCAAACGCTGCCCCTCTCATTCCTGCGCACGCTGCCCCTCTCACTCCTGCTTGCGCTGCCCATCTCACTCCTGCGCATGCTGCCCCTCTCACTCCCGCGCACGCTGCCCCTCTCACTACCGCTTACGCTGCCCCTCTCACTCCTGCTTACGCTGCCCCTCTCACTCATGCTTACGCTGCCCCTCTCACTCCTGTGCATGCTGCCCCTCTCACTCCCGCTTGCGCTACCCCTCTCACTGCTGCATAAGCTGCCCCTCTCACTCCTGCTTACCCTGCCCCTCTCACTCCTGCTTACGCTGCCCTACTCATTCCTGCTTATGATGCGCCTCTCCGTCCTGCTAACGCTGCCCCTCTCACTCCTGCTTTCGCCGCCCCTCTCACTCCTGCATAACAGCCCCTCTCGATCCTGCTTACGCTGCGCCTTTCACTCCTGCTAACGCTGCCCCTCTCACTCCTGCTTACGCTGCCCCTCTCACTCCTGCTTACGCTGCCCCTCTCACTCCTGCTTACGCTGCCCCTCTCACTCCTGCTTACGCTGCCCCTCTCACTCCTGCTTACGCTGCCCCTCTCACTCCTGCTTACGCTGCCCCTCTCACCCCTGCTTACGCTGCCCCTCTCACTCCTGCTTACGCTGCCCCTCTCACTCCTGCTTACGCTGCCCCTCTCACTCCTGCTGAAGCTGCCCCTCTCACTCCTGCTTACGCTGCCCTACTCACTCCTGCTTACGATGCGCCTCTCAGTCCTGCTAACGCTGCCCCTCTCATTCCTGCTTACGTTGCCCCTCTCACTCCTGCTTGCGCTGCCCATCTCACTCCTGCGCATGCTGCCCCTCTCACTCCCGCGCACGCTGCCCCTCTCACTCCCGCTTACGCTGCCCCTCTCACTCCCGCTTACGCTGCCCCTCTCACTCCTGCATACGCTGCCCCTCTCACTCCTGCTTGCGCTACCCCTCTCACTGCTGCATAAGCTGCCCCTCTCACTCCTGCTTACCCTGCCCCTCTCACTCCTGCTTACGCTGCCCTACTCACTCCTGCTTATGATGCGCCTCTCCGTCCTGCTAACGCTGCCCCTCTCACTCCTGCTTTCGCCGCCCCTCTCACTCCTGCATAACAGCCCCTCTCGATCCTGCTTACGCTGCACCTTTCACTCCTGCTAACGCTGCCCCTCTCACTCCTGCTTACGCTGCCCCTCTCACTCCTGCTTACGCTGCCCCTCTCACTGCTGCATAAGATGCCCCTCTCAGTCCTGCTTATGCCGCCCCTCTCACTCCTGCTTACGCCGCCCCTCTCACTCCTGCTGACGATGCGCCTCTCACTCCTGCTTACGCTGCCCCTCTCACTCCTCCTTGCGCTGCCCCTCTCACTCCTGCGCATGCTGCCCCTCTCACTCCTGCGCACGCTGCCCCTCTCACTCCTGCTTACGCTGCCCCTCTCACTCCCGCTTACGCTGCCCCTCTCACTCCTGCTTACGCTGCCCCACTCACTGCTGCCTACGATGCGCCTCTCGGTCCTGCTGACGCTGCCCCTCTCACTCCTGCGCATGCTGCCCCTCTCACTCCCGCTTGCACTGCCCCTCTCACTCCTGCTTGCATAGCGCTCTCACTCCTGCATAAGCTGCCCCTCTCACTCCTGCATAAGCAGCCCCTCTCACTCCTGCTTACGCTGCCCCTCTCACTCCTGCATACGCTGCCCATCTCACTCCTGCTTACGCCGCCCCTCTCACACCTGCTTACGCCGCCCCTCTCACTCCTGCTTACGCTGCCCCTCTCACTCCTGCGCATGCTGCCCCTCTCACTCCCGCGCACGCTGCCCCTCTCACTCCCGCCTACGCTGCCCCTCTCACTCCTGCTTGCGCTGCCCATCTCACTCCTGCGCACGCTGACACTCTCACTCCTGCGCACGCTGCCCCTCGCACTCCCGCTTACGCTGCCCCTCTCATTCCTGCTTACGCTGCCCCTCTCACTGCTGCTTACGATGCGCCTCTCGGTCCTGCTTACGCTGCCCCACTCACTCCTGCGCATCCCGCCCCTCTCACTCCTGCTTACGCTGCTCCTCTCACTCCTGCTTACGCTGCCCCAATCACACCCGCTTGCGCTGCCAATCTCACTCCTGCTTGCGCTACCCCTCTCACTGCTGCATAAGCTGCCCCTCTCACTCCTGCTTACCCTGCCACTCTCACTCCTGCTTACGCTGCTCCTCTCACTCCTACTTACGCTGCCCCTCTCACTCCTGCTTACGCTGCCCATCTCACTCCTGCTTACGCTGCCCCTCTCACTCCTGCTTACGCTGCCCCTCTCACTCCTGCTTACGCTGCCCCTCTCACTCCTGCTTACGCTGCCCCTCTCACTGCTGCATAAGATGCCCCTCTCCGTCCTGCTTATGCCGCCCCTCTCACTCCTGCTTACGCCGCCCCTCTCACTCCTGCTTACGCCGCCCCTCTCACTCCTGCTTACGATGCGCCTCTCAGTCCTGCTTACGCTGCCCCTCTCACTCCTCCTTGCGCTGCCCCCCTCACTCCTGCGCACGCTGCCCCTCGCACTCCCGCTTACGCTGCCCCTCTCATTCCTGCTTACGCTGCCCCTCTCACTGCTGCTTACGATGCGCCTCTCGGTCCTGCTGACGCTGCCCCACTCACTCCTGCGCATCCCGCCCCTCTCACTCCTGCTTACGCTGCTCCTCTCACTCCTGCTTACGCTGCCCCTATCACACCCGCTTGCGCTGCCAATCTCACTCCTGCTTGCGCTACCCCTCTCACTGCTGCATAAGCTGCCCCTCTCACTCCTGCTTACCCTGCCACTCTCACTCCTGCTTACGCTGTCTACTCACTCCTGCTTACGCTGCTCCTCTCACTCCTACTTACGCTGCCCCTCTCACTCCTGCTTACGCTGCCCCTCTCACTCCTGCTTACGCTGCCCCTCTCACTCCTGCTTACGCTGCTCCTCTCACTCCTGCTGACGCTGCCCCTCTCACTGCTGCATAAGCTGCCCATCTCACTCCTGCTTACGCCGCCCCTCTCACTCCTGCTTACGCTGCCCCTCTCACTCCTGCTTACGCTGCCCCTCTCACTCCTGCTTACGCTGCCCCTCTCACTGCTGCATAAGATGCCCCTCTCCGTCCTGCTTATGCCGCCCCTCTCACTCCTGCTTACGCCGCCCCTCTCACTCCTGCTTACGCCGCCCCTCTCACTCCTGCTTACGAGGCGCCTCTCAGTCCTGCTTACGCTGCCCCTCT
The DNA here is from genome assembly GCF_964213995.1 of Mustelus asterias. Lineage (NCBI taxonomy): Eukaryota > Metazoa > Chordata > Chondrichthyes > Carcharhiniformes > Triakidae > Mustelus > Mustelus asterias. The sequence goes on from NW_027590580.1 coordinate 12,002, forward strand.
CACTCCTCCTTGCGCTGCCCCCCTCACTCCTGCGCACGCTGCCCCTCTCACTCCTGCTCGCGCTGCCCATCTCACTCCTGCGCATGCTGCCCCTCTCACTCCCGCTTACGCTGGCCCTCTCACTCCCGCTTACGCTGCCGCTCTCACTCTTGCTTGCGCTGCCCCTCTCACTCCTGCTTACCCTGCCCCTCTCACTCCTGCTTACGCTGCGCTCTCACTCCTGCTTACGCTGCCCTACTCACTCCTGCTAACCTTGCCCCTCTCACTCCTGCTTTCGCCGCCCCCTCACTCCTGCATAACAGCCCCTCTCGATCCTGCGTACGCTGCCCCTCTCACTACTGCTTATGCTGCCCCTCTCACTCCTGCGCATGCTGCCCCTCTCACTCCCGCGCACGCTACCCCTCTCACTCCCGCCTACGCTGCCCCTCTCACTCCTGCTTGCGCTGCCCATCTCACTCCTGCGCACGCTGACACTCTCACTCCTGTGCACGCTGCCCCTCGCACTCCCGCTTACGCTGCCCCTCTCATTCCTGCTTACGCTGCCCCTCTCACTGCTGCTTACGATGCGCCTCTCGGTCCTGCTTACGCTGCCCCACTCACTCCTGCGCATCCCGCCCCTCTCACTCCTGCTTACGCTGCTCCTCTCACTCCTGCTTACGCTGCCCCGATCACACCCGCTTGCGCTGCCAATCTCACTCCTGCTTGCGCTACCCCTCTCACTGCTGCATAAGCTGCCCCTCTCACTCCTGCTTACCCTGCCACTCTCACTCCTGCTTACGCTGTCTACTCACTCCTGCTTACGCTGCTCCTCTCACTCCAACTTACGCTGCCCCTCTCACTCCTGCTTACCCTGCCACTCTCACTCCTGCTTACGCTGTCTACTCACTCCTGCTTACGCTGCTCCTCTCACTCCTACTTACGCTGCCCCTCTCACTCCTGCTTACGCTGCCCCTCTCACTCCTGCTTACGCTGCCCCTCTCACTCCTGCTTACGCTGCTCCTCTCACTCCTGCTTACGCTGCCCCTCTCACTGCTGCATAAGCTGCCCATCTCACTCCTGCTTACGCCGCCCCTCTCACTCCTGCTTACGCTGCCCCTCTCACTCCTGCTTACGCTGCCCCTCTCACTGCTGCATAAGATGCCCCTCTCCGTCCTGCTTATGCCGCCCCTCTCACTCCTGCTTACGCTGCCCATCTCACTCCTGCTTACGCTGCCCCTCTCACTCCTGCTTACGCTGCCCCTCTCACTCCTGCTTACGCTGCCCCTCTCACTGCTGCATAAGATGCCCCTCTCCGTCCTGCTTATGCCGCCCCTCTCACTCCTGCTTACGCCGCCCCTCTCACTCCTGCTTACGCCGCCCCTCTCACTCCTGCTTACGCCGCCCCTCTCACTCCTGCTTACGATGCGCCTCTCAGTCCTGCTTACGCTGCCCCTCTCACTCCTCCTTGCGCTGCCCCCCTCACTCCTGCGCACGCTGCCCCTCGCACTCCCGCTTACGCTGCCCCTCTCATTCCTGCTTACGCTGCCCCTCTCACTGCTGCTTACGATGCGCCTCTCGGTCCTGCTGACGCTGCCCCACTCACTCCTGCGCATCCCGCCCCTCTCACTCCTGCTTACGCTGCTCCTCTCACTCCTGCTTACGCTGCCCCTATCACACCCGCTTGCGCTGCCAATCTCACTCCTGCTTGCGCTACCCCTCTCACTGCTGCATAAGCTGCCCCTCTCACTCCTGCTTACCCTGCCACTCTCACTCCTGCTTACGCTGTCTACTCACTCCTGCTTACGCTGCTCCTCTCACTCCTACTTACGCTGCCCCTCTCACTCCTGCTTACGCTGCCCCTCTCACTCCTGCTTACGCTGCCCCTCTCACTCCTGCTTACGCTGCTCCTCTCACTCCTGCTGACGCTGCCCCTCTCACTGCTGCATAAGCTGCCCATCTCACTCCTGCTTACGCCGCCCCTCTCACTCCTGCTTACGCTGCCCCTCTCACTCCTGCTTACGCTGCCCCTCTCACTCCTGCTTACGCTGCCCCTCTCACTGCTGCATAAGATGCCCCTCTCCGTCCTGCTTATGCCGCCCCTCTCACTCCTGCTTACGCCGCCCCTCTCACTCCTGCTTACGCCGCCCCTCTCACTCCTGCTTACGAGGCGCCTCTCAGTCCTGCTTACGCTGCCCCTCTCACTCCTCCTTGCGCTGCCCCCCTCACTCCTGCGCACGCTGCCCCTCTCACTCCTGCTCGCGCTGCCCATCTCACTCCTGCGCATGCTGCCCCTCTCACTCCCGCTTACGCTGGCCCTCTCACTCCCGCTTACGCTGCCGCTCTCACTCCTGCTTGCGCTGCCCCTCTCACTCCTGCTTACCCTGCCCCTCTCACTCCTGCTTACGCTGCGCTCTCACTCCTGCTTACGCTGCCCCTCTCACTCCTGCTAACCTTGCCCCTCTCACTCCTGCTTTCGCCGCCCCCTCACTCCTGCATAACAGCCCCTCTCGATCCTGCGTACGCTGCCCCTCTCACTACTGCTTATGCTGCCCCTCTCACTCCTGCGCATGCTGCCCCTCTCACTCCCGCGCACGCTACCCCTCTCACTCCCGCCTACGCTGCCCCTCTCACTCCTGCCTGCGCTGCCCATCTCACTCCTGCGCACGCTGACACTCTCACTCCTGTGCACGCTGCCCCTCGCACTCCCGCTTACGCTGCCCCTCTCATTCCTGCTTACGCTGCCCCTCTCACTGCTGCTTACGATGCGCCTCTCGGTCCTGCTTACGCTGCCCCACTCACTCCTGCGCATCCCGCCCCTCTCACTCCTGCTTACGCTGCTCCTCTCACTCCTGCTTACGCTGCCCCGATCACACCCGCTTGCGCTGCCAATCTCACTCCTGCTTGCGCTACCCCTCTCACTGCTGCATAAGCTGCCCCTCTCACTCCTGCTTACCCTGCCACTCTCACTCCTGCTTACGCTGTCTACTCACTCCTGCTTACGCTGCTCCTCTCACTCCAACTTACGCTGCCCCTCTCACTCCTGCTTACCCTGCCACTCTCACTCCTGCTTACGCTGTCTACTCACTCCTGCTTACGCTGCTCCTCTCACTCCTACTTACGCTGCCCCTCTCACTCCTGCTTACGCTGCCCCTCTCACTCCTGCTTACGCTGCCCCTCTCACTCCTGCTTACGCTGCCCCTCTCACTCCTGCTTACGCTGCCCCTCTCACTGCTGCATAAGCTGCCCATCTCACTCCTGCTTACGCCGCCCCTCTCACTCCTGCTTACGCTGCCCCTCTCACTCCTGCTTACGCTGCCCCTCTCACTCCTGCTTACGCTGCCCCTCTCACTGCTGCATAAGATGCCCCTCTCCGTCCTGCTTATGCCGCCCCTCTCACTCCTGCTTACGCCGCCCCTCTCACTCCTGCTTACGCCGCCCCTCTCACTCCTGCTTACGATGCGCCTCTCAGTCCTGCTTACGCTGCCCCTCTCACTCCTCCTTGCGCTGCCCCCCTCACTCCTGCGCACGCTGCCCCTCTCACTCCTGCTCGCGCTGCCCATCTCACTCCTGCGCATGCTGCCCCTCTCACTCCCGCTTACGCTGGCCCTCTCACTCCCGCTTACGCTGCCGCTCTCACTCCTGCTTGCGCTGCCCCTCTCACTCCTGCTTACCCTGCCCCTCTCACTCCTGCTTCCGCTGCGCTCCCACTCCTGCTTACGCTGCCCTACTCACTCCTGCTAACGCTGCCCCTCTCACTCCTGCTTTCGCCGCCCCCTCACTCCTGCATAACAGCCCCTCTCGATCCTGCTTACGCTGCCCCTCTCACTACTGCTTATGCTGCCCCTCTCACTCCTGCGCATGCTGCCCCTCTCACTCCCGCGCACGCTGCCCCTCTCACTCCCGCCTACGCTGCCCCTCTCACTCCTGCTTGCGCTGCCCATCTCACTCCTGCGCACGCTGACACTCTCACTCCTGCGCACGCTGCCCCTCGCACTCCCGCTTACGCTGCCCCTCTCATTCCTGCTTACGCTGCCCCTCTCACTGCTGCTTACGATGCGCCTCTCGGTCCTGCTTACGCTGCCCCACTCACTCCTGCGCATCCCGCCCCTCTCACTCCTGCTTACGCTGCTCCTCTCACTCCTGCTCACGCTGCCCCTCTCACTCCTGCTTACGCTGCTCTCTCACTCCTGCTTACGCTGCTCTCTCACTCCTGCTGACGCTGCTCTCTCACTCCTGCTTACGCTGCTCTCTCACTCCTGCTTACGCTGCACTACTCACTCCTGCATAAGCTGCCCCTCTCACTCCTGCTTACGCTGCTCTCTCACTCCTGCTTACGCTGCACTACTCACTCCTGCTTACGCTGCTCCTCTCACTCCTGCTTACGCTGCCCCTCTCACTCCTGCTTACGCTGCCTCTCTCACTGCTGCATAAGCTGCCCCTCTCACTCCTGCTTATGCCGCCCCTCTCACTCCTGCTTACGCTGCCCCTCTCACTCCTGCTTACGCTGCCTCTCTCACTGCTGCATAAGCTGCCCCTCTCACTCCTGCTTATGCCGCCCCTCTCACTCCTGCTCACGCTGCCCCTCTCACTCCTGCTCACGGTGCCCCTCTCACTCCTGCTAACGCTGCCCCTCTCACTCCTGCTAACGCTGCCCCTCTCACTCCTGCGCACACTGCCCCTCTCACTCCTGCGCACGCTGCCCCTCTCACTCATGCTTGCGCTGCCCATCTCACTCCTGCGCACGCTGTCCCTCTCAATCCTGCGCATGATGCCCCTCTCACTCCCGCTTACGCTGCCACTCTCACTCCCGCTTACGCTGCCCCTCTCATTCCTGCTTACGCTGCCCCTCTCACTGCTGCTTACGATGCGCCTCTCGGTCCTGCTTGCGCTACACGTCTCACTGCTGCATAAGCTGCCCCTCTCACTCCTGCTTACTGTGCCCCTCTCACTCCTGCTTACGCTGCGCTCTCACTCCTGCTTACTCTGCGCTCTCACTCCTGCTTACTCTGCGCTCTCACTCCTGCTTACGATGCGCCTCTCAGTCCTGCTAACCCTGCCCCTCTCACTCCACCTTGCGCTGCCCCTCTCACTCCTGCGCTGCCCCTCTCACTCCTGTGCATGCTGCCCCTCTCACTCCTGCGCACGCTGCCCCTCTCACTCCTGCTTACGCTGCCCCTCTCACTCCTGCTTACGCTGCACTACTCACTCCTGCCTACGATGCGCCTCTCACTCCTGCTCACGCTGCCCCTCTCACTCCTGCTCACGGTGCCCCTCTCACTCCTGCTAACGCTGCCCCTCTCACTCCTGCTAACGCTGCCCCTCTCACTCCTGCGCACACTGCCCCTCTCACTCCTGCGCACGCTGCCCCTCTCACTCATGCTTGCGCTGCCCATCTCACTCCTGCGCACGCTGTCCCTCTCAATCCTGCGCATGATGCCCCTCTCACTCCCGCTTACGCTGCCACTCTCACTCCCGCTTACGCTGCCCCTCTCATTCCTGCTTACGCTGCCCCTCTCACTGCTGCTTACGATGCGCCTCTCGGTCCTGCTTGCGCTACACGTCTCACTGCTGCATAAGCTGCCCCTCTCACTCCTGCTTACTGTGCCCCTCTCACTCCTGCTTACGCTGCGCTCTCACTCCTGCTTACTCTGCGCTCTCACTCCTGCTTACGATGCGCCTCTCAGTCCTGCTAACCCTGCCCCTCTCACTCCACCTTGCGCTGCCCCTCTCACTCCTGCGCTGCCCCTCTCACTCCTGTGCATGCTGCCCCTCTCACTCCTGCGCACGCTGCCCCTCTCACTCCCGCTTACGCTGCCCCTCTCACTCCCGCTTACGCTGCCCCACTCACTGCTGCTTACGATGCGCCTCTCAGTCTTGCTTACGCTGCCCCTCTCACTCCCGCTTGCGCTGCCCCTCTCACTCCTGCTTGCGCTATCCCTCTCACTGCTGCTTTAGCTGCCCCTCTCACTGCTTCTTACTCTGCCCCTCTCCTTCCTGCTTTCGCTGCGCTCTCACTCCTGCATAAGCTGCCCCTCTCACTCCTGCTTACGCTGTCCCTCTCACTGCTGCATTAGCTGCCCATCTCACTTCTGCTTACGCTGCCCCTCTCACTCCTGCTTACGCTGTCCCTCTCACTCCTGCTTATGGTGCCCCTCTCACTGCTGCATTAGCTGCCCATCTCACTTCTGCTTACGCTGCCCCTCTCACTCCTGCTTACGCTGCCCCTCTCACTCCTGCTTACGCTGCCCCTCTCACTCCTGCTTACGCTGCCCCTCTCACTCCTGCTTACGCTGCCCCTCTCACTCCTGCTTACGCTGCCCCTCTCACTCCTGCTTACGCTGCCCCTCTCACTCCTGCTTACGCTGCCCCTCTCACTCCTGCTTACGCTGCCCCTCTCACTCCTGCTTACGCTGCCCCTCTCACTCCTGCTTACGCTGCCCCTCTCACTCCTGCTTACGCTGCCCCTCTCACTCCTGCTTACGCTGCCCCTCTCACTCCTGCTTACGCTGCCCCTCTCACTCCTGCTTACGCTGCCCCTCTCACTCCTGCTTACGCTGCCCCTCTCACTCCTGCTTACGCTGCCCCTCTCACTCCTGCTTACGCTGCCCCTCTCACTCCTGCTTACGCTGCCCCTCTCACTCCTGCTTACGCTGCCCTACTCACTCCTGCTTACGATGCGCCTCTCAGTCCTGCAAACGCTGCCCCTCTCATTCCTGCGCACGCTGCCCCTCTCACTCCTGCTTGCGCTGCCCATCTCACTCCTGCGCATGCTGCCCCTCTCACTCCCGCGCACGCTGCCCCTCTCACTACCGCTTACGCTGCCCCTCTCACTCCTGCTTACGCTGCCCCTCTCACTCATGCTTACGCTGCCCCTCTCACTCCTGTGCATGCTGCCCCTCTCACTCCCGCTTGCGCTACCCCTCTCACTGCTGCATAAGCTGCCCCTCTCACTCCTGCTTACCCTGCCCCTCTCACTCCTGCTTACGCTGCCCTACTCATTCCTGCTTATGATGCGCCTCTCCGTCCTGCTAACGCTGCCCCTCTCACTCCTGCTTTCGCCGCCCCTCTCACTCCAGCATAACAGCCCCTCTCGATCCTGCTTACGCTGCGCCTTTCACTCCTGCTAACGCTGCCCCTCTCACTCCTGCTTACGCTGCCCCTCTCACTCCTGCTTACGCTGCCCCTCTCACTCCTGCTTACGCTGCCCCTCTCACTCCTGCTTACGCTGCCCCTCTCACTCCTGCTTACGCTGCCCCTCTCACTCCTGCTTACGCTGCCCCTCTCACTCCTGCTGACGCTGCCCCTCTCACTCCTGCTTACGCTGCCCCTCTCACTCCTGCTTACGCTGCCCCTCTCACTCCTGCTTACGCTGCCCCTCTCACTCCTGCTTACGCTGCCCCTCTCACTCCTGCTGAAGCTGCCCCTCTCACTCCTGCTTACGCTGCCCTACTCACTCCTGCTTACGATGCGCCTCTCAGTCCTGCTAACGCTGCCCCTCTCATTCCTGCTTACGTTGCCCCTCTCACTCCTGCTTGCGCTGCCCATCTCACTCCTGCGCATGCTGCCCCTCTCACTCCCGCGCACGCTGCCCCTCTCACTCCCGCTTACGCTGCCCCTCTCACTCCCGCTTACGCTGCCCCTCTCACTCCTGCATACGCTGCCCCTCTCACTCCTGCTTGCGCTACCCCTCTCACTGCTGCATAAGCTGCCCCTCTCACTCCTGCTTACCCTGCCCCTCTCACTCCTGCTTACGCTGCCCTACTCACTCCTGCTTATGATGCGCCTCTCCGTCCTGCTAACGCTGCCCCTCTCACTCCTGCTTTCGCCGCCCCTCTCACTCCTGCATAACAGCCCCTCTCGATCCTGCTTACGCTGCACCTTTCACTCCTGCTAACGCTGCCCCTCTCACTCCTGCTTACGCTGCCCCTCTCACTCCTGCATAAGATGCCCCTCTCAGTCCTGCTTATGCCGCCCCTCTCACTCCTGCTTACGCCGCCCCTCTCACTCCTGCTGACGATGCGCCTCTCACTCCTGTTTACGCTGCCCCTCTCACTCCTCCTTGCGCTGCCCCTCTCACTCCTGCGCATGCTGCCCCTCTCACTCCTGCGCACGCTGCCCCTCTCACTCCTGCTTACGCTGCCCCTCTCACTCCCGCTTACGCTGCCCCTCTCACTCCTGCTTACGCTGCCCCACTCACTGCTGCCTACGATGCGCCTCTCGGTCCTGCTGACGCTGCCCCTCTCACTCCTGCGCATGCTGCCCCTCTCACTCCCGCTTGCACTGCCCCTCTCACTCCTGCTTGCATAGCGCTCTCACTCCTGCATAAGCTGCCCCTCTCACTCCTGCATAAGCAGCCCCTCTCACTCCTGCTTACGCTGCCCCTCTCACTCCTGCATACGCTGCCCATCTCACTCCTGCTTACGCCGCCCCTCTCACACCTGCTTACGCCGCCCCTCTCACTCCTGCTTACGCTGCCCCTCTCACTCCTGCGCATGCTGCCCCTCTCACTCCCGCGCACGCTGCCCCTCTCACTCCCGCCTACGCTGCCCCTCTCACTCCTGCTTGCGCTGCCCATCTCACTCCTGCGCACGCTGACACTCTCACTCCTGCGCACGCTGCCCCTCGCACTCCCGCTTACGCTGCCCCTCTCATTCCTGCTTACGCTGCCCCTCTCACTGCTGCTTACGATGCGCCTCTCGGTCCTGCTTACGCTGCCCCACTCACTCCTGCGCATCCCGCCCCTCTCACTCCTGCTTACGCTGCTCCTCTCACTCCTGCTTACGCTGCCCCAATCACACCCGCTTGCGCTGCCAATCTCACTCCTGCTTGCGCTACCCCTCTCACTGCTGCATAAGCTGCCCCTCTCACTCCTGCTTACCCTGCCACTCTCACTCCTGCTTACGCTGCTCCTCTCACTCCTACTTACGCTGCCCCTCTCACTCCTGCTTACGCTGCCCCTCTCACTGCTGCATAAGATGCCCCTCTCCGTCCTGCTTATGCCGCCCCTCTCACTCCTGCTTACGCTGCCCCTCTCACTCCTGCTTACGCCGCCCCTCTCACTCCTGCTTACGATGCGCCTCTCAGTCCTGCTTACGCTGCCCCTCTCACTCCTCCTTGCGCTGCCCCCCTCACTCCTGCGCACGCTGCCCCTCGCACTCCCGCTTACGCTGCCCCTCTCATTCCTGCTTACGCTGCCCCTCTCACTGCTGCTTACGATGCGCCTCTCGGTCCTGCTGACGCTGCCCCACTCACTCCTGCGCATCCCGCCCCTCTCACTCCTGCTTACGCTGCTCCTCTCACTCCTGCTTACGCTGCCCCTATCACACCCGCTTGCGCTGCCAATCTCACTCCTGCTTGCGCTACCCCTCTCACTGCTGCATAAGCTGCCCCTCTCACTCCTGCTTACCCTGCCACTCTCACTCCTGCTTACGCTGTCTACTCACTCCTGCTTACGCTGCTCCTCTCACTCCTACTTACGCTGCCCCTCTCACTCCTGCTTACGCTGCCCCTCTCACTCCTGCTTACGCTGCCCCTCTCACTCCTGCTTACGCTGCTCCTCTCACTCCTGCTGACGCTGCCCCTCTCACTGCTGCATAAGCTGCCCATCTCACTCCTGCTTACGCCGCCCCTCTCACTCCTGCTTACGCTGCCCCTCTCACTCCTGCTTACGCTGCCCCTCTCACTCCTGCTTACGCTGCCCCTCTCACTCCTGCTTACGCTGCCCCTCTCACTGCTGCATAAGATGCCCCTCTCCGTCCTGCTTATGCCGCCCCTCTCACTCCTGCTTACGCCGCCCCTCTCACTCCTGCTTACGCCGCCCCTCTCACTCCTGCTTACGAGGCGCCTCTCAGTCCTGCTTACGCTGCCCCTCTCACTCCTCCTTGCGCTGCCCCCCTCACTCCTGCGCACGCTGCCCCTCTCACTCCTGCTCGCGCTGCCCATCTCACTCCTGCGCATGCTGCCCCTCTCACTCCCGCTTACGCTGGCCCTCTCACTCCCGCTTACGCTGCCGCTCTCACTCCTGCTTGCGCTGCCCCTCTCACTCCTGCTTACCCTGCCCCTCTCACTCCTGCTTACGCTGCGCTCTCACTCCTGCTTACGCTGCCCTACTCACTCCTGCTAACGCTGCCCCTCTCACTCCTGCTTTCGCCGCCCCCTCACTCCTGCATAACAGCCCCTCTCGATCCTGCGTACGCTGCCCCTCTCACTACTGCTTATGCTGCCCCTCTCACTCCTGCGCATGCTGCCCCTCTCACTCCCGCGCACGCTACCCCTCTCACTCCCGCCTACGCTGCCCCTCTCACTCCTGCTTGCGCTGCCCATCTCACTCCTGCGCACGCTGACACTCTCACTCCTGCGCACGCTGCCCCTCGCACTCCCGCTTACGCTGCCCCTCTCATTCCTGCTTACGCTGCCCCTCTCACTGCTGCTTACGATGCGCCTCTCGGTCCTGCTTACGCTGCCCCACTCACTCCTGCGCATCCCGCCCCTCTCACTCCTGCTTACGCTGCTCCTCTCACTCCTGCTTACGCTGCCCCGATCACACCCGCTTGCGCTGCCAATCTCACTCCTGCTTGCGCTACCCCTCTCACTGCTGCATAAGCTGCCCCTCTCACTCCTGCTTACCCTGCCACTCTCACTCCTGCTTACGCTGTCTACTCACTCCTGCTTACGCTGCTCCTCTCACTCCAACTTACGCTGCCCCTCTCACTCCTGCTTACCCTGCCACTCTCACTCCTGCTTACGCTGTCTACTCACTCCTGCTTACGCTGCTCCTCTCACTCCTACTTACGCTGCCCCTCTCACTCCTGCTTACGCTGCCCCTCTCACTCCTGCTTACGCTGCCCCTCTCACTCCTGCTTACGCTGCTCCTCTCACTCCTGCTTACGCTGCCCCTCTCACTGCTGCATAAGCTGCCCATCTCACTCCTGCTTACGCCGCCCCTCTCACTCCTGCTTACGCTGCCCCTCTCACTCCTGCTTACGCTGCCCCTCTCACTCCTGCTTACGCTGCCCCTCTCACTGCTGCATAAGATGCCCCTCTCCGTCCTGCTTATGCCGCCCCTCTCACTCCTGCTTACGCCGCCCCTCTCACTCCTGCTTACGCCGCCCCTCTCACTCCTGCTTACGATGCGCCTCTCAGTCCTGCTTACGCTGCCCCTCTCACTCCTCCTTGCGCTGCCCCCCTCACTCCTGCGCACGCTGCCCCTCTCACTCCTGCTCGCGCTGCCCATCTCACTCCTGCGCATGCTGCCCCTCTCACTCCCGCTTACGCTGGCCCTCTCACTCCCGCTTACGCTGCCGCTCTCACTCCTGCTTGCGCTGCCCCTCTCACTCCTGCTTACCCTGCCCCTCTCACTCCTGCTTCCGCTGCGCTCTCACTCCTGCTTACGCTGCCCTACTCACTCCTGCTAACGCTGCCCCTCTCACTCCTGCTTTCGCCGCCCCCTCATTCCTGCATAACAGCCCCTCTCGATCCTGCTTACGCTGCCCCTCTCACTACTGCTTATGCTGCCCCTCTCACTCCTGCGCATGCTGCCCCTCTCACTCCCGCGCACGCTGCCCCTCTCACTCCCGCCTACGCTGCCCCTCTCACTCCTGCTTGCGCTGCCCATCTCACTCCTGCGCACGCTGACACTCTCACTCCTGCGCACGCTGCCCCTCGCACTCCCGCTTACGCTGCCCCTCTCATTCCTGCTTACGCTGCCCCTCTCACTGCTGCTTACGATGCGCCTCTCGGTCCTGCTTACGCTGCCCCACTCACTCCTGCGCATCCCGCCCCTCTCACTCCTGCTTACGCTGCTCCTCTCACTCCTGCTTACGCTGCCCCGATCACACCCGCTTGCGCTGCCAATCTCACTCCTGCTTGCGCTACCCCTCTCACTGCTGCATAAGCTGCCCCTCTCACTCCTGCTTACCCTGCCACTCTCACTCCTGCTTACGCTGTCTACTCACTCCTGCTTACGCTGCTCCTCTCACTCCAACTTACGCTGCCCCTCTCACTCCTGCTTACGCTGCCCCTCTCACTCCTGCTTACGCTGCCCCTCTCACTCCTGCTTACGCTGCTCCTCTCACTCCTGCTTACGCTGCCCCTCTCACTCCTGCTTATGCTGCCCCTCTCACTCCTGCTTTCGCCGCCCCACTCACTCCTGCATAACAGCCCCTCTCACTCCTGCTTACGCTGCGCCTTTCACTCCTGCTAACGCTGCCCCTGTCACTCCTGCTTACGCTGCCCCTCTCACTCCTGCTTACGCTGCCCCTCTCACTCCTGCTTAAGCTGCCCCACTAACTGCTGGTTACGATGCGCCTCTCGGTCCTGCTTACGCTGCCCCTCTCACTCCTGCGCATGCTGCCCCTCTCACTCCCGCTTGCGCTGCCCCTCTCACTCCTGCTTGCGCGACCCCTCTCACTGCTGTATTAGCTGCCCCTCTCACTCCTGCGCACGCTGCCCCTCTCACTCCTGCGCACGCTGCCCCACTCACCCCTGCTTACGCCGCCCCTCTCACTCTTGCTTACGCTGCTCCTGTCACTCCTGCTTACGTTGCCCCTCTCACTCCTGCTTACGCTGCCCCTCTCACTGCTGCATAAGTTGCCCCTCTCACTCCTGCTAACGCCGCCTCTCTCACTCCTGCTTACGCTGCCCCTCTCACTCCTGCTTACGCTGCCCGTCTCACTCCTGCTTACGCTGCACTACTCACTCCTGCCTGCGATGCGCCTCTCAGTCCTGCTAACGCTGCCCCTCTCACTCCTGCGCGCGCTGCCCCTCTCACTCCTGCTTGCGCTGCCCCTCTCACTCCTGCTTGCGCTGCCCATCTCACTCCTGCGCACGCAGCCCCTCGCACTCAGCCCCTCGCACTCCCGCTTACGCTGCCCCTCTCATTCCTGCTTACGCTGCCCCTCTCACTCCTGCTTACGCTGCTCATCTCACTCCTGCGCACGCTGCCCCTCTCACTCCAGCCCACGCAGCCCCTCTCACTCCTGCGCATGCTGCCCCTCTCACTCCTGCTTACGCTGCCCCTCTCACTCCTGCCCACGCTGCCCCTCTCACTCCTGCCCACGCTGCCCCTCTCACTCCTGCGCATGCTGCCCCTCTCACTCCCGCTTGCGCTGCCCCTCTCACTCCTGCTTGCGCTGCCCCTCTCACTCCTGCTCACGCTGCCCCTCTCACTCCTGCTTACGCTGCTCTCTCACTCCTGCTTACGCTGCTCCCTCACTCCTGCTGACGCTGCTCTCTCACTCCTGCTTACGCTGCTCTCTCACTCCTGCTTACGCTGCACTACTCACTCCTGCATAAGCTGCCCCTCTCACTCCTGCTTACGCTGCTCTCTCACTCCTGCTTACGCTGCACTACACACTCCTGCTTACGCTGCTCCTCTCACTCCTGCTTACGCTGCCCCTCTCACTCCTGCTTACGCTGACTCTCTCACTGCTGCATAAGCTGCCCTCTCACTCCTGCTTATGCCGCCCCTCTCACTCCTGCTTACGCTGCCCCTCTCACTCCTGCTTACGCTGCACTACTCACTCCTGCCTACGATGCGCCTCTCACTCCTGCTCACGCTGCCCCTCTCACTCCTGCTCACGCTGCCCCTCTCACTCCTGCTAACGCTGCCCCTCTCACTCCTGCTAACGCTGCCCCTCTCACTCCTGCGCACACTGCCCCTCTCACTCCTGCGCACGCTGCCCCTCTCACTCATGCTTGCGCTGCCCATCTCACTCTTGCGCACGCTGTCCCTCTCAATCCTGCGCATGATGCCCCTCTCACTCCCGCTTACGCTGCCACTCTCACTCCCGCTTACGCTGCCCCTCTCATTCCTGCTTACGCTGCCCCTCTCACTGCTGCTTACGATGCGCCTCTCGGTCCTGCTTGCGCTACACGTCTCACTGCTGCATAAGCTGCCCCTCTCACTCCTGCTTACTGTGCCCCTCTCACTCCTGCTTACGCTGCGCTCTCACTCCCGCTTACGCTGCCCCACTCACTGCTGCTTACGATGCGCCTCTCGGTCTTGCTTACGCTGCCCCTCTCACTCCCGCTTGCGCTGCCCCTCTCACTCCTGCTTGCGCTATCCCTCTCACTGCTGCTTTAGCTGCCCCTCTCACTGCTTCTTACTCTGCCCCTCTCCCTCCTGCTTTCGCTGCGCTCTCACTCCTGCATAAGCTGCCCCTCTCACTCCTGCTTACGCTGTCCCTCTCACTCCTGCTTATGGTGCCCCTCTCACTGCTGCATTAGCTGCCCATCTCACTTCTGCTTACGCTGCCCCTCTCACTCCTGCTTACGCTGTCCCTCTCACTCCTGCTTATGGTGCCCCTCTCACTGCTGCATTAGCTGCCCATCTCACTTCTGCTTACGCTGCCCCTCTCACTCCTGCTTACGCTGCCCCTCTCACTCCTGCTTACGCTGCCCCTCTCACTCCTGCTTACGCTGCCCCTCTCACTCCTGCTTACGCTGCCCCTCTCACTCCTGCTTACGCTGCCCCTCTCACTCCTGCTTACGCTGCCCCTCTCACTCCTGCTTACGCTGCCCCTCTCACTCCTGCTTACGCTGCCCCTCTCACTCCTGCTTACGCTGCCCCTCTCACTCCTGCTTACGCTGCCCCTCTCACTCCTGCTTACGCTGCCCCTCTCACTCCTGCTTACGCTGCCCCTCTCACTCCTGCTTACGCTGCCCCTCTCACTCCTGCTTACGCTGCCCCTCTCACTCCTGCTTACGCTGCCCCTCTCACTCCTGCTTACGCTGCCCCTCTCACTCCTGCTTACGCTGCCCTACTCACTCCTGCTTACGATGCGCCTCTCAGTCCTGCAAACGCTGCCCCTCTCATTCCTGCGCACGCTGCCCCTCTCACTCCTGCTTGCGCTGCCCATCTCACTCCTGCGCATGCTGTCCCTCTCACTCCCGCGCACGCTGCCCCTCTCACTACCGCTTACGCTGCCCCTCTCACTCCTGCTTACGCTGCCCCTCTCACTCATGCTTACGCTGCCCCTCTCACTCCTGTGCATGCTGCCCCTCTCACTCCCGCTTGCGCTACCCCTCTCACTGCTGCATAAGCTGCCCCTCTCACTCCTGCTTACCCTGCCCCTCTCACTCCTGCTTACGCTGCCCTACTCATTCCTGCTTATGATGCGCCTCTCCGTCCTGCTAACGCTGCCCCTCTCACTCCTGCTTTCGCCGCCCCTCACACTCCTGCATAACAGCCCCTCTCGATCCTGCTTACGCTGCGCCTTTCACTCCTGCTAACGCTGCCCCTCTCACTCCTGCTTACGCTGCCCCTCTCACTCCTGCTTACGCTGCCCCTCTCACTCCTGCTTACGCTGCCCCTCTCACTCCTGCTTACGCTGCCCCTCTCACTCCTGCTTACGCTGCCCCTCTCACTCCTGCTTGCGCTGCCCCTCTCACTCCTGCTTACGCTGCCCCTCTCACTCCTGCTGACGCTGCCCCTCTCACTCCTGCTTACGCTGCCCCTCTCACTCCTGCTTACGCTGCCCCTCTCACTCCTGCTTACGCTGCCCCTCTCACTCCTGCTTACGCTGCCCCTCTCACTCCTGCTGAAGCTGCCCCTCTCACTCCTGCTGAAGCTGCCCCTCTCACTCCTGCTGAAGCTGCCCCTCTCACTCCTGCTTACGATGCGCCTCTCAGTCCTGCTAACGCTGCCCCTCTCACTCCTGCTTACGCTGCCCCTCTCACTCCTGCTTACGCTGCCCCTCTCACTCCTGCTTACGCTGCCCCTCTCACTCCTGCTTACGCTGCCCCTCTCACTCCTGCTTACGCTGCCCCTCTCACTCCTGCTTACGCTGCCCCTCTCACTCCTGCTTACGCTGCCCCTCTCACTCCTGCTTACGCTGCCCCTCTCACTCCTGCTTACGCTGCCCCTCTCACTCCTGCTTACGCTGCCCCTCTCACTCCTGCTTACGCTGCCCCTCTCACTCCTGCTTACGCTGCCCCTCTCACTCCTGCTTACGCTGCCCCTCTCACTCCTGCTTACGCTGCCCCTCTCACTCCTGCTTACGCTGCCCCTCTCACTCCTGCTTACGCTGCCCCTCTCACTCCTGCTGAAGCTGCCCCTCTCACTCCTGCTTACGATGCGCCTCTCAGTCCTGCTAACGCTGCCCCTCTCATTCCTGCTTACGTTGCCCCTCTCACTCCTGCTTGCGCTGCCCATCTCACTCCTGCGCATGCTGCCCCTCTCACTCCCGCGCACGCTGCCCCTCTCACTCCCGCTTTCGCTGCCCCTCTCACTCCCGCTTACGCTGCCCCTCTCACTCCTGCTTACGCTGCCCCTCTCACTCCTGCTTGCGCTACCCCTCTCACTGCTGCATAAGCTGCCCCTCTCACTCCTGCTTACCCTGCCCCTCTCACTCCTGCTTACGCTGCCCTACTCACTCCTGCTTATGATGCGCCTCTCCGTCCTGCTAACGCTGCCCCTCTCACTCCTGCTTTCGCCGCCCCTCTCACTCCTGCATAACAGCCCCTCTCGATCCTGCTTACGCTGCACCTTTCACTCCTGCTAACGCTGCCCCTCTCACTCCTGCTTACGCTGCCCCTCTCACTCCTGCTTACGCTGCCCCTCTCACTGCTGCATAAGATGCCCCTCTCAGTCCTGCTTATGCCGCCCCTCTCACTCCTGCTTACGCCGCCCCTCTCACTCCTGCTGACGATGCGCCTCTCACTCCTGCTTACGCTGCGCCTCTCACTCCTCCTTGCGCTGCCCCTCTCACTACTGCTTATGCTGCCCCTCTCACTCCTGCGCATGCTGCCCCTCTCACTCCCGCGCACGCTGCCCCTCTCACTCCCGCCTACGCTGCCCCTCTCACTCCTGCTTGCGCTGCCCATCTCACTCCTGCGCACGCTGACACTCTCACTCCTGCGCACGCTGCCCCTCGCACTCCCGCTTACGCTGCCCCTCTCATTCCTGCTGACGCTGCCCCTCTCACTGCTGCTTACGATGCACCTCTCGGTCCTGCTTACGCTGCCCCACTCACTCCTGCGCATCCCGCCCCTCTCACTCCTGCTTACGCTGCTCCTCTCACTCCTGCTTACGCTGCCCCGATCACACCCGCTTGCGCTGCCAATCTCACTCCTGCTTGCGCTACCCCTCTCACTGCTGCATAAGCTGCCCCTCTCACTCCTGCTTACCCTGCCACTCTCACTCCTGCTTACGCTGTCTACTCACTCCTGCTTACGCTGCTCCTCTCACTCCAACTTACGCTGCCCCTCTCACTCCTGCTTACGCTGCCCCTCTCACTCCTGCTTACGCTGCCCCTCTCACTCCTGCTTACGCTGCCCCTCTCACTCCTGCTTACGCTGCTCCTCTCACTCCTGCTTACGCTGCCCCTCTCACTCCTGCTTATGCTGCCCCTCTCACTCCTGCTTTCGCCGCCCCACTCACTCCTGCATAACAGCCCCTCTCACTCCTGCTTACGCTGCGCCTTTCACTCCTGCTAACGCTGCCCCTGTCACTCCTGCTTACGCTGCCCCTCTCACTCCTGCTTACGCTGCCCCTCTCACTCCTGCTTACGCTGCCCCACTAACTGCTGGTTACGATGCGCCTCTCGGTCCTGCTTACGCTGCCCCTCTCACTCCTGCGCATGCTGCCCCTCTCACTCCCGCTTGCGCTGCCCCTCTCACTCCTGCTTGCGCGACCCCTCTCACTGCTGTATTAGCTGCCCCTCTCACTCCTGCGCACGCTGCCCCTCTCACTCCTGCGCACGCTGCCCCTCTCACCCCTGCTTACGCCGCCCCTCTCACTCTTGCTTACGCTGCTCCTCTCACTCCTGCTTACGTTGCCCCTCTCACTCCTGCTTACGCTGCCCCTCTCACTGCTGCATAAGTTGCCCCTCTCACTCCTGCTAACGCCGCCCCTCTCACTCCTGCTTACGCTGCCCCTCTCACTCCTGCTTACGCTGCACTACTCACTACTGCCTGCGATGCGCCTCTCAGTCCTGCTAACGCTGCCCCTCTCACTCCTGCGCGCGCTGCCCCTCTCACTCCTGCTTGCGCTGCCCCTCTCACTCCTGCTTGTGCTGCCCATCTCACTCCTGCGCACGCAGCCCCTCGCACTCCTGCGCACGCAGCCCCTCGCACTCCTGCGCACGCAGCCCCTCGCACTCCCGCTTACGCTGCCCCTCTCATTCCTGCTTACGCTGCCCCTCTCACTCCTGCTTACGCTGCTCATCTCACTCCTGCGCACGCTGCCCCTCTCACTCCAGCCCACGCAGCCCCTCTCACTCCTGCGCATGCTGCCCCTCTCACTCCTGCTTACGCTGCCCCTCTCACTCCTGCCCACGCTGCCCCTCTCACTCCTGCCCACGCTGCCCCTCTCACTCCTGCCCACGCTTCCCCTCTCACTCCCGCTTGCGCTGCCCCTCTCACTCCTGCTTGCGCTGCCCCTCTCACTCCTGCTCACGCTGCCCCTCTCACTCCTGCTTACGCTGCTCTCTCACTCCTGCTTACGCTGCTCTCTCACTCCTGCTGACGCTGCTCTCTCACTCCTGCTTACGCTGCTCTCTCACTCCTGCTTACGCTGCTCTCTCACTCCTGCTTACGCTGCACTACTCACTCCTGCATAAGCTGCCCCTCTCACTCCTGCTTACGCTGCTCTCTCACTCCTGCTTACGCTGCACTACTCACTCCTGCTTACGCTGCTCCTCTCACTCCTGCTTACGCTGCCCCTCTCACTCCTGCTTACGCTGCCTCTCTCACTGCTGCATAAGCTGCCCCTCTCACTCCTGCTTATGCCGCCCCTCTCACTCCTGCTTACGCTGCCCCTCTCACTCCTGCTTACGCTGCACTACTCACTCCTGCCTACGATGCGCCTCTCACTCCTGCTCACGCTGCCCCTCTCACTCCTGCTCACGCTGCCCCTCTCACTCCTGCTAACGCTGCCCCTCTCACTCCTGCTAACGCTGCCCCTCTCACTCCTGCGCACGCTGCCCCTCTCACTCCTGCACACGCTGCCCCTCTCACTCATGCTTGCGCTGCCCATCTCACTCCTGCGCACGCTGTCCCTCTCATTCCTGCTTACGCTGCCCCTCTCACTGCTGCTTACGATGCGCCTCTCGGTCCTGCTTGCGCTACACGTCTCACTGCTGCATAAGCTGCCCCTCTCACTCCTGCTTACTGTGCCCCTCTCACTCCTGCTTACGCTGCGCTCTCACTCCTGCTTACTCTGCGCTCTCACTCCTGCTTACGATGCGCCTCTCAGTCCTGCTAACCCTGCCCCTCTCACTCCACCTTGCGCTGCCCCTCTCACTCCTGCGCTGCCCCTCTCACTCCTGTGCATGCTGCCCCTCTCACTCCTGCGCACGCTGCCCCTCTCACTCCCGCTTACGCTGCCCCTCTCACTCCCGCTTACGCTGCCCCACTCACTGCTGCTTACGATGCGCCTCTCGGTCTTGCTTACGCTGCCCCTCTCACTCCCGCTTGCGCTGCCCCTCTCACTCCTGCTTGCGCTATCCCTCTCACTGCTGCGTTAGCTGCCCCTCTCACTGCTTCTTACTCTGCCCCTCTCCCTCCTGCTTTCGCTGCGCTCTCACTCCTGCATAAGCTGCCCCTCTCACTCCTGCTTACGCTGTCCCTCTCACTCCTGCTTATGGTGCCCCTCTCACTGCTGCATTAGCTGCCCATCTCACTTCTGCTTACGCTGCCCCTCTCACTCCTGCTTACGCTGTCCCTCTCACTCCTGCTTATGGTGCCCCTCTCACTGCTGCATTAGCTGCCCATCTCACGTCTGCTTACGCTGCCCCTCTCACTCCTGCTTACGCTGCCCCTCTCACTCCTGCTTACGCTGCCCCTCTCACTCCTGCTTACGCTGCCCCTCTCACTCCTGCTTACGCTGCCCCTCTCACTCCTGCTTACGCTGCCCCTCTCACTCCTGCTTACGCTGCCCCTCTCACTCCTGCTTACGCTGCCCCTCTCACTCCTGCTTACGCTGCCCCTCTCACTCCTGCTTACGCTGCCCCTCTCACTCCTGCTTACGCTGCCCCTCTCACTCCTGCTTACGCTGCCCCTCTCACTCCTGCTTACGCTGCCCCTCTCACTCCTGCTTACGCTGCCCCTCTCACTCCTGCTTACGCTGCCCCTCTCACTCCTGCTTACGCTGCCCCTCTCACTCCTGCTTACGCTGCCCCTCTCACTCCTGCTTACGCTGCCCCTCTCACTCCTGCTTACGCTGCCCCTCTCACTCCTGCTTACGCTGCCCCTCTCACTCCTGCTTACGCTGCCCCTCTCACTCCTGCTTACGCTGCCCTACTCACTCCTGCTTACGATGCGCCTCTCAGTCCTGCTAACGCTGCCCCTCTCATTCCTGCGCACGCTGCCCCTCTCACTCCTGCTTGCGCTGCCCATCTCACTCCTGCGCATGCTGCCCCTCTCACTCCCGCGCACGCTGCCCCTCTCACTACCGCTTACGCTGCCCCTCTCACTACCGCTTACGCTGCCCCTCTCACTCATGCTTACGCTGCCCCTCTCACTCCTGCGCATGCTGCCCCTCTCACTCCCGCTTGCGCTACCCCTCTCACTGCTGCATAAGCTGCCCCTCTCACTCCTGCTTACCCTGCCCCTCTGACTCCTGCTTACGCTGCCCTACTCATTCCTGCTTATGATGCGCCTCTCCGTCCTGCTAACGCTGCCCCTCTCACTCCTGCTTTCGCCGCCCCTCTCACTCCTGCATAACAGCCCCTCTCGATCCTGCTTACGCTGCGCCTTTCACTCCTGCTAACGCTGCCCCTCTCACTCCTGCTTACGCTGCCCCTCTCACTCCTGCTTACGCTGCCCCTCTCACTCCTGCTTACGCTGCCCCTCTCACTCCTGCTTACGCTGCCCCTCTCACTCCTGCTTACGCTGCCCCTCTCACTGCTGCATAAGATGCCCCTCTCAGTCCTGCTTACGCCGCCCCTCTCACTCCTGCTTACGCCGCCCCTCTCACTCCTGCTTACGCCGCCCCTCTCACTCCTGCTTACACTGCCCCGCTCACTCCTGCTTACGATGCGCCTCTCAGTCCTGCTAACGCTGCCCCTCTCACTCCTGCGCACGCTGTCCCTCTCACTCCTGCTTGCGCTGCCCATCTCACTCCTGCGCATGCTGCCCCTCTCACTCCCGCGCACGCTGCCCCTCTCACTCCTGCTTACGCTGCGCCTCTCGGTCCTGCTTACGCTGCCCCTCTCACTCCCCCTTGCGCTGCGCCTCTCACTCCCGCTTGCGCTGCGCTCTCACTCCTGCTTACGCTGCCCTTCTCACTCCTGCTTACGCTGCCCCTCTCACTCCTGCTTACGCTGCTCCTCTCACTCCTGCTTACGCTGCCCCTCTCACTCCTGCTGACGCTGCCCCTCTCACTCCTGCTTACGCTGCCCCTCTCACTCCTGCTTACGCTGCCCCTCTCACTCCTGCTTACGCTGCCCCTCTCACTCCTGCTTACGCTGCCCCTCTCACTCCTGCTTACGCTGCCCCTCTCACTCCTGCTTACGCTGCCCCTCTCACTCCTGCTTACGCTGCCCCTCTCACTCCTGCTTACGCTGCCCCTCTCACTCCTGCTTACGCTGCCCCTCTCACTCCTGCTTACGCTGCCCCTCTCACTCCTGCTTACGCTGCCCCTCTCACTCCTGCTTACGCTGCCCCTCTCACTCCTGCTTACGCTGCCCCTCTCACTCCTGCTTACGCTGCCCCTCTCACTCCTGCTTACGCTGCCCCTCTCACTCCTGCTTACGCTGCCCCTCTCACTCCTGCTTACGCTGCCCCTCTCACTCCTGCTTACGCTGCCCCTCTCACTCCTGCTTACGCTGCCCCTCTCACTCCTGCTTACGCTGCCCCTCTCACTCCTGCTTACGCTGCCCCTCTCACTCCTGCTTACGCTGCCCCTCTCACTCCTGCTTACGCTGCCCCTCTCACTCCTGCTTACGCTGCCCCTCTCACCCCTGCTTACGCTGCCCCTCTCACTCCTGCTTAAGCTGCCCCTCTCACTCCTGCTTAAGCTGCCCATCTCACTCCTGCTTACGCTGCCCCTCTCACTCCTGCTTACGCTGCCCTACTCACTCCTGCTTACGATGCGCCTCTCAGTCCTGCTAACGCTGCCCCTCTCATTCCTGCTTACGCTGCCCTACTCACTCCTGCTTACGATGCGCCTCTCAGTCCTGCTAACGCTGCTCCTCTCATTCCTGCTTACGTTGCCCCTCTCACTCCTGCTTGCGCTGCCCATCTCACTCCTGCGCATGCTGCCCCTCTCACTCCCGCGCACGCTGCCCCTCTCACTCCCGCTTACGCTGCCCCTCTCACTCCCGCTTACGCTGCCCCTCTCACTCCTGCTTACGCTGCCCCTCTCACTCCTGCTTACGCTGCCCCTCTCACTCCTGCTTGCGCTACCCCTCTCACTGCTGCATAAGCTGCCCCTCTCACTCCTGCTTACCCTGCCCCTCTCACTCCTGCATAACAGCCCCTCTCGATCCTGCTTACGCTGCACCTTTCACTCCTGCTAACGCTGCCCCTCTCACTCCTGCTTACGCTGCCCCTCTCACTCCTGCTTACGCTGCCCCTCTCACTCCTGCTTACGCTGCCCCTCTCACTCCTGCTTACGCTGCCCCTCTCACTCCTGCTTACGCTGCCCCTCTCACTCCTGCTTACGCTGCCCCTCTCACTCCTGCTTACGCTGCCCCTCTCACTCCTGCTTACGCTGCCCCTCTCACTCCTGCTTACGCTGCCCCTCTCACTCCTGCTTACGCTGCCCCTCTCACTCCTGCTTACGCTGCCCCTCTCACTCCTGCTTACGCTGCCCCTCTCACTCCTGCTTACGCTGCCCCTCTCACTCCTGCTTACGCTGCCCCTCTCACTCCTGCTTACGCTGCCCCTCTCACTCCTGCTTATGCTGCCCCTCTCACTCCTGCTAACGCTGCCCATCTCACTCCTGCTTACGCTGCCCCTCTCACTCCTGCTTACGCTGCCCTACTCACTCCTGCTTACGATGCGCCTCTCAGTCCTGCTAACGCTGCCCCTCTCATTCCTGCTTACGCTGCCCTACTCACTCCTGCTTACGATGCGCCTCTCAGTCCTGCTAACGCTGCCCCTCTCATTCCTGCTTACGTTGCCCCTCTCACTCCTGCTTGCGCTGCCCATCTCACTCCTGCGCATGCTGCCCCTCTCACTCCCGCGCACGCTGCCCCTCTCACTCCCGCTTACGCTGCCCCTCTCACTCCCGCTTACGCTGCCCCTCTCACTCCTGCTTACGCTGCCCCTCTCACTCCTGCTTACGCTGCCCTACTCACTCCTGCTTACGCTGCCCCTCTCACTCCTGCTTACGCTGCCCCTCTCAGTCCTGCTTGCGCTACCCCTCTCACTGCTGCATAAGCTGCCCCTCTCACTCCTGCTTACCCTGCCCCTCTCACTCCTGCTTACCCTGCCCCTCTCACTCCTGCATAACAGCCCCTCTCGATCCTGCTTACGCTGCACCTTTCACTCCTGCTAACGCTGCCCCTCTCACTCCTGCTTACGCTGCCCCTCTCACTCCTCCTTACGCTGCCCCTCTCACTGCTGCATAAGATGCCCCTCTCAGTCCTGCTTATGCCGCCCCTCTCACTCCTGCTGACGATGCGCCTCTCACTCCTGCTTACGCTGCCCCTCTCACTCCTCCTTGCGCTGCCCCTCTCACTCCTGCGCATGCTGCCCCTCTCACTCCTGCGCACGCTGCCCCTCTCACTCCTGCTTACGCTGCCCCTCTCACTCCCGCTTACGCTGCCCCTCTCACTCCTGCTTACGCTGCCCCACTCACTGCTGCCTGCGATGCGCCTCTCGGTCCTGCTGACGCTGCCCCTCTCACTCCTGCGCATGCTGCCCCTCTCACTCCCGCTTGCACTGCCCCTCTCACTCCTGCTTGCATAGCGCTCTCACTCCTGCATAAGCTGCCCCTCTCACTCCTGCATAAGCAGCCCCTCTCACTCCTGCTTACGCTGCCCCTCTCACTCCTGCATACGCTGCCCATCTCACTCCTGCTTACGCCGCCCCTCTCACACCTGCTTACGCCGCCCCTCTCACTCCTGCTTACGCCGCCCTTCTCACTCCTGCTTACGCTGCCCCTCTCACTCCTGCTTACGCTGCCCCTCTCACTCCTGCTTACGCTGCCCCTCTCACTCCTGCTTACGCTGCCCCTCTCACTCCTGCTTACGCTGCCCCTCTCACTCCTGCTTACGCTGCCCCTCTCACTCCTGCTTACGCTGCCCCTCTCACTCCTGCTTACGCTGCCCCTCTCACTCCTGCTTACGCTGCCCCTCTCACTCCTGCTTACGCTGCCCCTCTCACTCCTGCTTACGCTGCCCCTCTCACTCCTGCTTACGCTGCCCCTCTCACTCCTGCTTACGCTGCCCCTCTCACTCCTGCTTACGCTGCCCCTCTCACTCCTGCTTACGCTGCCCCTCTCACTCCTGCTTACGCTGCCCCTCTCACTCCTGCTTACGCTGCCCCTCTCACTCCTGCTTACGCTGCCCCTCTCACTCCTGCTTACGCTGCCCCTCTCACTCCTGCTTACGCTGCCCCTCTCACTCCTGCTTACGCTGCCCCTCTCACTCCTGCTTACGCTGCCCTACTCACTCCTGCTTACGATGCGCCTCTCAGTCCTGCTAACGCTGCCCCTCTCATTCCTGCGCACGCTGCCCCTCTCACTCCTGCTTGCGCTGCCCATCTCACTCCTGCGCATGCTGCCCCTCTCACTCCCGCGCACGCTGCCCCTCTCACTACCGCTTACGCTGCCCCTCTCACTACCGCTTACGCTGCCCCTCTCACTCATGCTTACGCTGCCCCTCTCACTCCTGCGCATGCTGCCCCTCTCACTCCCGCTTGCGCTACCCCTCTCACTGCTGCATAAGCTGCCCCTCTCACTCCTGCTTACCCTGCCCCTCTGACTCCTGCTTACGCTGCCCTACTCATTCCTGCTTATGATGCGCCTCTCCGTCCTGCTAACGCTGCCCCTCTCACTCCTGCTTTCGCCGCCCCTCTCACTCCTGCATAACAGCCCCTCTCGATCCTGCTTACGCTGCGCCTTTCACTCCTGCTAACGCTGCCCCTCTCACTCCTGCTTACGCTGCCCCTCTCACTCCTGCTTACGCTGCCCCTCTCACTCCTGCTTACGCTGCCCCTCTCACTCCTGCTTACGCTGCCCCTCTCACTCCTGCTTACGCTGCCCCTCTCACTGCTGCATAAGATGCCCCTCTCAGTCCTGCTTACGCCGCCCCTCTCACTCCTGCTTACGCCGCCCCTCTCACTCCTGCTTACGCCGCCCCTCTCACTCCTGCTTACACTGCCCCGCTCACTCCTGCTTACGATGCGCCTCTCAGTCCTGCTAACGCTGCCCCTCTCACTCCTGCGCACGCTGTCCCTCTCACTCCTGCTTGCGCTGCCCATCTCACTCCTGCGCATGCTGCCCCTCTCACTCCCGCGCACGCTGCCCCTCTCACTCCTGCTTACGCTGCGCCTCTCGGTCCTGCTTACGCTGCCCCTCTCACTCCCCCTTGCGCTGCGCCTCTCACTCCCGCTTGCGCTGCGCTCTCACTCCTGCTTACGCTGCCCTTCTCACTCCTGCTTACGCTGCCCCTCTCACTCCTGCTTACGCTGCTCCTCTCACTCCTGCTTACGCTGCCCCTCTCACTCCTGCTGACGCTGCCCCTCTCACTCCTGCTTACGCTGCCCCTCTCACTCCTGCTTACGCTGCCCCTCTCACTCCTGCTTACGCTGCCCCTCTCACTCCTGCTTACGCTGCCCCTCTCACTCCTGCTTACGCTGCCCCTCTCACTCCTGCTTACGCTGCCCCTCTCACTCCTGCTTACGCTGCCCCTCTCACTCCTGCTTACGCTGCCCCTCTCACTCCTGCTTACGCTGCCCCTCTCACTCCTGCTTACGCTGCCCCTCTCACTCCTGCTTACGCTGCCCCTCTCACTCCTGCTTACGCTGCCCCTCTCACTCCTGCTTACGCTGCCCCTCTCACTCCTGCTTACGCTGCCCCTCTCACTCCTGCTTACGCTGCCCCTCTCACTCCTGCTTACGCTGCCCCTCTCACTCCTGCTTACGCTGCCCCTCTCACTCCTGCTTACGCTGCCCCTCTCACTCCTGCTTACGCTGCCCCTCTCACTCCTGCTTACGCTGCCCCTCTCACTCCTGCTTACGCTGCCCCTCTCACTCCTGCTTACGCTGCCCCTCTCACTCCTGCTTACGCTGCCCCTCTCACTCCTGCTTACGCTGCCCCTCTCACTCCTGCTTACGCTGCCCCTCTCACCCCTGCTTACGCTGCCCCTCTCACTCCTGCTTAAGCTGCCCCTCTCACTCCTGCTTAAGCTGCCCATCTCACTCCTGCTTACGCTGCCCCTCTCACTCCTGCTTACGCTGCCCTACTCACTCCTGCTTACGATGCGCCTCTCAGTCCTGCTAACGCTGCCCCTCTCATTCCTGCTTACGCTGCCCTACTCACTCCTGCTTACGATGCGCCTCTCAGTCCTGCTAACGCTGCTCCTCTCATTCCTGCTTACGTTGCCCCTCTCACTCCTGCTTGCGCTGCCCATCTCACTCCTGCGCATGCTGCCCCTCTCACTCCCGCGCACGCTGCCCCTCTCACTCCCGCTTACGCTGCCCCTCTCACTCCCGCTTACGCTGCCCCTCTCACTCCTGCTTACGCTGCCCCTCTCACTCCTGCTTACGCTGCCCCTCTCACTCCTGCTTGCGCTACCCCTCTCACTGCTGCATAAGCTGCCCCTCTCACTCCTGCTTACCCTGCCCCTCTCACTCCTGCATAACAGCCCCTCTCGATCCTGCTTACGCTGCACCTTTCACTCCTGCTAACGCTGCCCCTCTCACTCCTGCTTACGCTGCCCCTCTCACTCCTGCTTACGCTGCCCCTCTCACTCCTGCTTACGCTGCCCCTCTCACTCCTGCTTACGCTGCCCCTCTCACTCCTGCTTACGCTGCCCCTCTCACTCCTGCTTACGCTGCCCCTCTCACTCCTGCTTACGCTGCCCCTCTCACTCCTGCTTACGCTGCCCCTCTCACTCCTGCTTACGCTGCCCCTCTCACTCCTGCTTACGCTGCCCCTCTCACTCCTGCTTACGCTGCCCCTCTCACTCCTGCTTACGCTGCCCCTCTCACTCCTGCTTACGCTGCCCCTCTCACTCCTGCTTACGCTGCCCCTCTCACTCCTGCTTATGCTGCCCCTCTCACTCCTGCTAACGCTGCCCATCTCACTCCTGCTTACGCTGCCCCTCTCACTCCTGCTTACGCTGCCCTACTCACTCCTGCTTACGATGCGCCTCTCAGTCCTGCTAACGCTGCCCCTCTCATTCCTGCTTACGCTGCCCTACTCACTCCTGCTTACGATGCGCCTCTCAGTCCTGCTAACGCTGCCCCTCTCATTCCTGCTTACGTTGCCCCTCTCACTCCTGCTTGCGCTGCCCATCTCACTCCTGCGCATGCTGCCCCTCTCACTCCCGCGCACGCTGCCCCTCTCACTCCCGCTTACGCTGCCCCTCTCACTCCCGCTTACGCTGCCCCTCTCACTCCTGCTTACGCTGCCCCTCTCACTCCTGCTTACGCTGCCCTACTCACTCCTGCTTACGCTGCCCCTCTCACTCCTGCTTACGCTGCCCCTCTCAGTCCTGCTTGCGCTACCCCTCTCACTGCTGCATAAGCTGCCCCTCTCACTCCTGCTTACCCTGCCCCTCTCACTCCTGCTTACCCTGCCCCTCTCACTCCTGCATAACAGCCCCTCTCGATCCTGCTTACGCTGCACCTTTCACTCCTGCTAACGCTGCCCCTCTCACTCCTGCTTACGCTGCCCCTCTCACTCCTCCTTACGCTGCCCCTCTCACTGCTGCATAAGATGCCCCTCTCAGTCCTGCTTATGCCGCCTCTCTCACTCCTGCTGACGATGCGCCTCTCACTCCTGCTTACGCTGCCCCTCTCACTCCTCCTTGCGCTGCCCCTCTCACTCCTGCGCATGCTGCCCCTCTCACTCCTGCGCACGCTGCCCCTCTCACTCCTGCTTACGCTGCCCCTCTCACTCCCGCTTACGCTGCCCCTCTCACTCCTGCTTACGCTGCCCCACTCACTGCTGCCTGCGATGCGCCTCTCGGTCCTGCTGACGCTGCCCCTCTCACTCCTGCGCATGCTGCCCCTCTCACTCCCGCTTGCACTGCCCCTCTCACTCCTGCTTGCATAGCGCTCTCACTCCTGCATAAGCTGCCCCTCTCACTCCTGCATAAGCAGCCCCTCTCACTCCTGCTTACGCTGCCCCTCTCACTCCTGCATACGCTGCCCATCTCACTCCTGCTTACGCCGCCCCTCTCACACCTGCTTACGCCGCCCCTCTCACTCCTGCTTACGCCGCCCTTCTCACTCCTGCTTACGCTGCCCCTCTCACTCCTGCTTACGCTGCCCCTCTCACTCCTGCTTACGCTGCCCCTCTCACTCCTGCTTACGCTGCCCCTCTCACTCCTGCTTACGCTGCCCCTCTCACTCCTGCTTACGCTGCCCCTCTCACTCCTGCTTACGTTGCCCCTCTCACTCCTGCTTACGCTGCCCCTCTCACTCCTGCTTACGCTGCTCTCTCACTCCTGCGTGCGCTGCACTACTCACTCCTGCATAAGCTGCCCCTCTCACTCCTGCTTACGCTGCTCTCTCACTCCTGCTTACGCTGCACTACTCACTCCTGCTTACGCTGCTCCTCTCACTCCTGCTTACGCTGCCCCTCTCACTCCTGCTTACGCTGCCTCTCTCACTGCTGCATAAGCTGCACCTCTCACTCCTGCTTATGCCGCCCCTCTCACTCCTGCTTACGCTGCCCCTCTCACTCCTGCTTACGCTGCACTACTCACTCCTGCCTACGATGCGCCTCTCACTCCTGCTCACGCTGCCCCTCTCACTCCTGCTCACGCTGCCCCTCTCACTCCTGCTAACGCTGCCCCTCTCACTCCTGCTAACGCTGCCCCTCTCACTCCTGCGCACGCTGCCCCTCTCACTCCTGCGCACGCTGCCCCTCTCACTCATGCTTGCGCTGCCCATCTCACTCCTGCGCACGCTGTCCCTCTCACTCCCGCTTACGCTGCCCCTCTCATTCCTGCTTACGCTGCCCCTCTCACTGCTGCTTACGATGCGCCTCTCGGTCCTGCTTGCGCTACACGTCTCACTGCTGCATAAGCTGCCCCTCTCACTCCTGCTTACTGTGCCCCTCTCACTCCTGCTTACGCTGCGCTCTCACTCCTGCTTACTCTGCGCTCTCACTCCTGCTTACGATGCGCCTCTCAGTCCTGCTAACCCTGCCCCTCTCACTCCACCTTGCGCTGCCCCTCTCACTCCTGCGCTGCCCCTCTCACTCCTGCGCACGCTGCCCCTCTCACTCCCGCTTACGCTGCCCCTCTCACTCCCGCTTACGCTGCCCCACTCACTGCTGCTTACGATGCGCCTCTCGGTCTTGCTTACGCTGCCCCTCTCACTCCCGCTTGCGCTGCCCCTCTCACTCCTGCTTGCGCTATCCCTCTCACTGCTGCTTTCGCTGCCCCTCTCACTGCTTCTTACTCTGCCCCTCTCCCTCCTGCTTTCGCTGCGCTCTCACTCCTGCATAAGCTGCCCCTCTCACTCCTGCTTACGCGGCGCTCTCACTCCTGCATAAGCTGCCCCTCTCACTCCTGCTTACGCTGTCCCTCTCACTCCTGCTTATGGTGCCCCTCTCACTGCTGCATTAGCTGCCCATCTCACTTCTGCTTACGCTGCCCCTCTCACTCCTGCTTACGCTGTCCCTCTCACTCCTGCTTATGGTGCCCCTCTCACTGCTGCATTAGCTGCCCATCTCACTTCTGCTTACGCTGCCCCTCTCACTCCTGCTTACGCTGCCCCTCTCACTCCTGCTTACGCTGCCCCTCTCACTCCTGCTTACGCTGCCCCTCTCACTCCTGCTTACGCTGCCCCTCTCACTCCTGCTTACGCTGCCCCTCTCACTCCTGCTTACGCTGCCCCTCTCACTCCTGCTTACGCTGCCCCTCTCACTGCTGCATAAGCTGCCCCTCTCACTCCTGATTGCGCTGCCCATCTCACTCCTGCGCATGCTCCCCTCTCACTCCTGCGCACGCTGCCCCTCTCACTCCCGCTTACGCTGGCCCTCTCACTCCCGCTTACGCTGCCGCTCTCACTCCTGCTTGCGCTGCCCCTCTCACTCCTGCTTACCCTGCCCCTCTCACTCCTGCTTACGCTGCGCTCTCACTCCTGCTTACGCTGCCCTACTCACTCCTGCTAACGCTGCCCCTCTCACTCCTGCTTTCGCCGCCCCCTCACTCCTGCATAACAGCCCCTCTCGATCCTGCTTACGCTGCCCCTCTCACTACTGCTTATGCTGCCCCTCTCACTCCCGCGCACGCTGCCCCTCTCACTCCCGCGCACGCTGCCCCTCTCACTCCCGCCTACGCTGCCCCTCTCACTCCTGCTTGCGCTGCCCATCTCACTCCTGCGCACGCTGACACTCTCACTCCTGCGCACGCTGCCCCTCGCACTCCCGCTTACGCTGCCCCTCTCATTCCTGCTGACGCTGCCCCTCTCACTGCTGCTTACGATGCGCCTCTCGGTCCTGCTTACGCTGCCCCACTCACTCCTGCGCATCCCGCCCCTCTCACTCCTGCTTACGCTGCTCCTCTCACTCCTGCTTACGCTGCCCCGATCACACCCGCTTGCGCTGCCAATCTCACTCCTGCTTGCGCTACCCCTCTCACTGCTGCATAAGCTGCCCCTCTCACTCCTGCTTACCCTGCCACTCTCACTCCTGCTTACGCTGTCTACTCACTCCTGCTTACGCTGCTCCTCTCACTCCAACTTACGCTGCCCCTCTCACTCCTGCTTACGCTGCCCCTCTCACTCCTGCTTACGCTGCTCCTCTCACTCCTGCTTACGCTGCCCCTCTCACTCCTGCTTATGCTGCCCCTCTCACTCCTGCTTTCGCCGCCCCACTCACTCCTGCATAACAGCCCCTCTCACTCCTGCTTACGCTGCGCCTTTCACTCCTGCTAACGCTGCCCCTGTCACTCCTGCTTACGCTGCCCCTCTCACTCCTGCTTACGCTGCCCCTCTCACTCCTGCTTAAGCTGCCCCACTAACTGCTGGTTACGATGCGCCTCTCGGTCCAGCTTACGCTGCCCCTCTCACTCCTGCGCATGCTGCCCCTCTCACTCCCGCTTGCGCTGCCCCTCTCACTCCTGCTTGCGCGACCCCTCTCACTGCTGTATTAGCTGCCCCTCTCACTCCTGCGCACGCTGCCCCTCTCACTCCTGCGCACGCTGCCCCTCTCACCCCTGCTTACGCCGCCCCTCTCACTCTTGCTTACGCTGCTCCTCTCACTCCTGCTTACGTTGCCCCTCTCACTCCTGCTTACGCTGCCCCTCACTGCTGCATAAGTTGCCCCTCTCACTCCTGCTAACGCCGCCCCTCTCACTCCTGCTTACGCTGCCCCTCTCACTCCTGCTTACGCTGCACTACTCACTACTGCCTGCGATGCGCCTCTCAGTCCTGCTAACGCTGCCCCTCTCACTCCTGCGCATGCTGCCCCTCTCACTCCTGCTTGCGCTGCCCATCTCACTGCTGCGCATGCTGCCCCTCTCACTCCTGCTTACGCTGCCCCTCTCACTCCTCCTTGCGCTGCCCCTCTCACTCCTGCGCATGCTGCCCCTCTCACTCCTGCGCACGCTGCCCCTCTCACTCCTGCTTACGCTGCCCCTCTCACTCCCGCTTACGCTGCCCCTCTCACTCCTGCTTACGCTGCCCCACTCACTGCTGCCTGCGATGCGCCTCTCGGTCCTGCTGACGCTGCCCCTCTCACTCCTGCGCATGCTGCCCCTCTCACTCCCGCTTGCACTGCCCCTCTCACTCCTGCTTGCATAGCGCTCTCACTCCTGCATAAGCTGCCCCTCTCACTCCTGCATAAGCAGCCCCTCTCACTCCTGCTTACGCTGCCCCTCTCACTCCTGCATACGCTGCCCATCTCACTCCTGCTTACGCCGCCCCTCTCACACCTGCTTACGCCGCCCCTCTCACTCCTGCTTACGCCGCCCTTCTCACTCCTGCTTACGCTGCCCCTCTCACTCCTGCTTACGCTGCCCCTCTCACTCCTGCTTACGCTGCCCCTCTCACTCCTGCTTACGCTGCCCCTCTCACTCCTGCTTACGCTGCCCCTCTCACTCCTGCTTACGCTGCCCCTCTCACTCCTGCTTACGCTGCCCCTCTCACTCCTGCTTACGCTGCCCCTCTCACTCCTGCTTACGCTGCCCCTCTCACTCCTGCTTACGCTGCTCTCTCACTCCTGCGTGCGCTGCACTACTCACTCCTGCATAAGCTGCCCCTCTCACTCCTGCTTACGCTGCTCTCTCACTCCTGCTTACGCTGCACTACTCACTCCTGCTTACGCTGCTCCTCTCACTCCTGCTTACGCTGCCCCTCTCACTCCTGCTTACGCTGCCTCTCTCACTGCTGCATAAGCTGCACCTCTCACTCCTGCTTATGCCGCCCCTCTCACTCCTGCTTACGCTGCCCCTCTCACTCCTGCTTACGCTGCACTACTCACTCCTGCCTACGATGCGCCTCTCACTCCTGCTCACGCTGCCCCTCTCACTCCTGCTCACGCTGCCCCTCTCACTCCTGCTAACGCTGCCCCTCTCACTCCTGCTAACGCTGCCCCTCTCACTCCTGCGCACGCTGCCCCTCTCACTCCTGCGCACGCTGCCCCTCTCACTCATGCTTGCGCTGCCCATCTCACTCCTGCGCACGCTGTCCCTCTCACTCCCGCTTACGCTGCCCCTCTCATTCCTGCTTACGCTGCCCCTCTCACTGCTGCTTACGATGCGCCTCTCGGTCCTGCTTGCGCTACACGTCTCACTGCTGCATAAGCTGCCCCTCTCACTCCTGCTTACTGTGCCCCTCTCACTCCTGCTTACGCTGCGCTCTCACTCCTGCTTACTCTGCGCTCTCACTCCTGCTTACGATGCGCCTCTCAGTCCTGCTAACCCTGCCCCTCTCACTCCACCTTGCGCTGCCCCTCTCACTCCTGCGCTGCCCCTCTCACTCCTGCGCACGCTGCCCCTCTCACTCCCGCTTACGCTGCCCCTCTCACTCCCGCTTACGCTGCCCCACTCACTGCTGCTTACGATGCGCCTCTCGGTCTTGCTTACGCTGCCCCTCTCACTCCCGCTTGCGCTGCCCCTCTCACTCCTGCTTGCGCTATCCCTCTCACTGCTGCTTTCGCTGCCCCTCTCACTGCTTCTTACTCTGCCCCTCTCCCTCCTGCTTTCGCTGCGCTCTCACTCCTGCATAAGCTGCCCCTCTCACTCCTGCTTACGCGGCGCTCTCACTCCTGCATAAGCTGCCCCTCTCACTCCTGCTTACGCTGTCCCTCTCACTCCTGCTTATGGTGCCCCTCTCACTGCTGCATTAGCTGCCCATCTCACTTCTGCTTACGCTGTCCCTCTCACTCCTGCTTATGGTGCCCCTCTCACTGCTGCATTAGCTGCCCATCTCACTTCTGCTTACGCTGCCCCTCTCACTCCTGCTTACGCTGCCCCTCTCACTCCTGCTTACGCTGCCCCTCTCACTCCTGCTTACGCTGCCCCTCTCACTCCTGCTTACGCTGCCCCTCTCACTCCTGCTTACGCTGTCCCTCTCACTCCTGCTTATGGTGCCCCTCTCACTGCTGCATTAGCTGCCCATCTCACTTCTGCTTACGCTGCCCCTCTCACTCCTGCTTACGCTGCCCCTCTCACTCCTGCTTACGCTGCCCCTCTCACTCCTGCTTACGCTGCCCCTCTCACTCCTGCTTACGCTGCCCCTCTCACTCCTGCTTACGCTGCCCCTCTCACTCCTGCTTACGCTGCCCCTCTCACTGCTGCATAAGCTGCCCCTCTCACTCCTGATTGCGCTGCCCATCTCACTCCTGCGCATGCTCCCCTCTCACTCCTGCGCACGCTGCCCCTCTCACTCCCGCTTACGCTGGCCCTCTCACTCCCGCTTACGCTGCCGCTCTCACTCCTGCTTGCGCTGCCCCTCTCACTCCTGCTTACCCTGCCCCTCTCACTCCTGCTTACGCTGCGCTCTCACTCCTGCTTACGCTGCCCTACTCACTCCTGCTAACGCTGCCCCTCTCACTCCTGCTTTCGCCGCCCCCTCACTCCTGCATAACAGCCCCTCTCGATCCTGCTTACGCTGCCCCTCTCACTACTGCTTATGCTGCCCCTCTCACTCCTGCGCATGCTGCCCCTCTCACTCCCGCGCACGCTGCCCCTCTCACTCCCGCCTACGCTGCCCCTCTCACTCCTGCTTGCGCTGCCCATCTCACTCCTGCGCACGCTGACACTCTCACTCCTGCGCACGCTGCCCCTCGCACTCCCGCTTACGCTGCCCCTCTCATTCCTGCTGACGCTGCCCCTCTCACTGCTGCTTACGATGCGCCTCTCGGTCCTGCTTACGCTACCCCACTCACTCCTGCGCATCCCGCCCCTCTCACTCCTGCTTACGCTGCTCCTCTCACTCCTGCTTACGCTGCCCCGATCACACCCGCTTGCGCTGCCAATCTCACTCCTGCTTGCGCTACCCCTCTCACTGCTGCATAAGCTGCCCCTCTCACTCCTGCTTACCCTGCCACTCTCACTCCTGCTTACGCTGTCTACTCACTCCTGCTTACGCTGCTCCTCTCACTCCAACTTACGCTGCCCCTCTCACTCCTGCTTACGCTGCCCCTCTCACTCCTGCTTACGCTGCCCCTCTCACTCCTGCTTACGCTGCTCCTCTCACTCCTGCTTACGCTGCCCCTCTCACTCCTGCTTATGCTGCCCCTCTCACTCCTGCTTTCGCCGCCCCACTCACTCCTGCATAACAGCCCCTCTCACTCCTGCTTACGCTGCGCCTTTCACTCCTGCTAACGCTGCCCCTGTCACTCCTGCTTACGCTGCCCCTCTCACTCCTGCTTACGCTGCCCCTCTCACTCCTGCTTAAGCTGCCCCACTAACTGCTGGTTACGATGCGCCTCTCGGTCCAGCTTACGCTGCCCCTCTCACTCCTGCGCATGCTGCCCCTCTCACTCCCGCTTGCGCTGCCCCTCTCACTCCTGCTTGCGCGACCCCTCTCACTGCTGTATTAGCTGCCCCTCTCACTCCTGCGCACGCTGCCCCTCTCACTCCTGCGCACGCTGCCCCTCTCACCCCTGCTTACGCCGCCCCTCTCACTCTTGCTTACGCTGCTCCTCTCACTCCTGCTTACGTTGCCCCTCTCACTCCTGCTTACGCTGCCCCTCTCACTGCTGCATAAGTTGCCCCTCTCACTCCTGCTAACGCCGCCCCTCTCACTCCTGCTTACGCTGCCCCTCTCACTCCTGCTTACGCTGCACTACTCACTACTGCCTGCGATGCGCCTCTCAGTCCTGCTAACGCTGCCCCTCTCACTCCTGCGCGCGCTGCCCCTCTCACTCCTGCTTGCGCTGCCCCTCTCACTCCTGCTTGCGCTGCCCATCTCACTCCTGCGCACGCAGCCCCTCGCACTCCTGCGCACGCAGCCCCTCGCACTCCCGCTTACGCTGCCCCTCTCATTCCTGCTTACGCTGCCCCTCTCACTCCTGCTTACGCTGCTCATCTCACCCCTGCGCACGCTGCCCCTCTCACTCCAGCCCACGCAGCCCCTCTCACTCCTGCGCATGCTGCCCCTCTCACTCCTGCTTACGCTGCCCCTCTCACTCCTGCCCACGCTGCCCCTCTCACTCCTGCCCACGCTGCCCCTCTCACTCCTGCGCATGCTTCCCCTCTCACTCCCGCTTGCGCTGCCCCTCTCACTCCTGCTTGCGCTGCCCCTCTCACTCCTGCTCACGCTGCCCCTCTCACTCCTGCTTACGCTGCTCTCTCACTCCTGCTTACGCTGCTCTCTCACTCCTGCTGACGCTGCTCTCTCACTCCTGCTTACGCTGCTCTCTCACTCCTGCTTACGCTGCTCTCTCACTCCTGCTTACGCTGCACTACTCACTCCTGCATAAGCTGCCCCTCTCACTCCTGCTTACGCTGCTCTCTCACTCCTGCTTACGCTGCACTACTCACTCCTGCTTACGCTGCTCCTCTCACTCCTGCTTACGCTGCCCCTCTCACTCCTGCTTACGCTGCCTCTCTCACTGCTGCATAAGCTGCCCCTCTCACTCCTGCTTATGCCGCCCCTCTCACTCCTGCTTACGCTGCCCCTCTCACTCCTGCTTACGCTGCACTACTCACTCCTGCCTACGATGCGCCTCTCACTCCTGCTCACGCTGCCCCTCTCACTCCTGCTCACGCTGCCCCTCTCACTCCTGCTAACGCTGCCCCTCTCACTCCTGCTAACGCTGCCCCTCTCACTCCTGCGCACGCTGCCCCTCTCACTCCTGCGCACGCTGCCCCTCTCACTCCTGCACACGCTGCCCCTCTCACTCATGCTTGCGCTGCCCATCTCACTCCTGCGCACGCTGTCCCTCTCATTCCTGCTTTCGCTGCCCCTCTCACTGCTGCTTACGATGCGCCTCTCGGTCCTGCTTGCGCTACACGTCTCACTGCTGCATAAGCTGCCCCTCTCACTCCTGCTTACTGTGCCCCTCTCACTCCTGCTTACGCTGCGCTCTCACTCCTGCTTACTCTGCGCTCTCACTCCTGCTTACGATGCGCCTCTCAGTCCTGCTAACCCTGCCCCTCTCACTCCACCTTGCGCTGCCCCTCTCACTCCTGCGCTGCCCCTCTCACTCCTGTGCATGCTGCCCCTCTCACTCCTGCGCACGCTGCCCCTCTCACTCCCGCTTACGCTGCCCCTCTCACTCCCGCTTACGCTGCCCCACTCACTGCTGCTTACGATGCGCCTCTCGGTCTTGCTTACGCTGCCCCTCTCACTCCCGCTTGCGCTGCCCCTCTCACTCCTGCTTGCGCTGCCCATCTCACTCCTGCGCATGCTGCCCCTCTCACTCCCGCGCACGCTGCCCCTCTCACTACCGCTTACGCTGCCCCTCTCACTCCTGCTTACGCTGCCCCTCTCACTCATGCTTACGCTGCCCCTCTCACTCCTGCGCATGCTGCCCCTCTCACTCCCGCTTGCGCTACCCCTCTCACTGCTGCATAAGCTGCCCCTCTCACTCCTGCTTACCCTGCCCCTCTGACTCCTGCTTACGCTGCCCTACTCATTCCTGCTTATGATGTGCCTCTCCGTCCTGCTAACGCTGCCCCTCTCACTCCTGCTTTCGCCGCCCCTCTCACTCCTGCATAACAGCCCCTCTCGATCCTGCTTACGCTGCGCCTTTCACTTCTGCTAACGCTGCCCCACTCACTCCTGCTTACGCTGCCCCTCTCACTCCTGCTTACGCTGCCCCTCTCACTCCTGCTTACGCTGCCCCTCTCACGGCTGCATAAGATGCCCCTCTCAGTCCTGCTTATGCCGCCCCTCTCACTCCTGCTTACGCCGCCCCTCTCACTCCTGCTTACGCCGCCCCTCTCACTCCTGCTTACGCCGCCCCTCTCACTCCTGCTTACGCCGCCCCTCTCACTCCTGCTTACGCCGCCCCTCTCACTCCTGCTTACGCCGCCCCTCTCACTCCTGCTTACGCTGCCCCGCTCACTCCTGCTTACACTGCCCCGCTCACTCCTGCTTACGATGCGCCTCTCAGTCCTGCTAACGCTGCCCCTCTCACTCCTGCGCACGCTGTCCCTCTCACTCCTGCTTGCGCTGCCCATCTCACTCCTGCGCATGCTGCCCCTCTCACTCCCGCGCACGCTGCCCCTCTCACTCCTGCTTACGCTGCGCCTCTCGGTCCTGCTTACGCTGCCCCTCTCACTCCCGCTTGCGCTGCGCCTCTCACTCCCGCTTGCGCTGCGCTCTCACTCCTGCTTACGCTGCCCTTCTCACTCCTGCTTACGCTGCCCCTCTCACTCCTGCTTACGCTGCTCCTCTCACTCCTGCTTACGCTGCCCCTCTCACTCCTGCTTACGCTGCCCCTCTCACTCCTGCTGACGCTGCCCCTCTCACTCCTGCTTACGCTGCCCCTCTCACTCCTGCTTACGCTGCCCCTCTCACTCCTGCTTACGCTGCCCCTCTCACTCCTGCTTACGCTGCCCCTCTCACTCCTGCTTACGCTGCCCCTCTCACTCCTGCTTACGCTGCCCCTCTCACTCCTGCTTACGCTGCCCCTCTCACTCCTGCTTACGCTGCCCCTCTCACTCCTGCTTACGCTGCCCCTCTCACTCCTGCTTACGCTGCCCCTCTCACTCCTGCTTACGCTGCCCCTCTCACTCCTGCTTACGCTGCCCCTCTCACTCCTGCTTACGCTGCCCCTCTCACTCCTGCTTACGCTGCCCCTCTCACTCCTGCTTACGCTGCCCCTCTCACTCCTGCTTACGCTGCCCCTCTCACTCCTGCTTACGCTGCCCCTCTCACTCCTGCTTACGCTGCCCCTCTCACTCCTGCTTACGCTGCCCCTCTCACTCCTGCTTACGCTGCCCCTCTCACTCCTGCTTACGCTGCCCCTCTCACTCCTGCTTACGCTGCCCCTCTCACTCCTGCTTACGCTGCCCCTCTCACTCCTGCTTACGCTGCCCCTCTCACTCCTGCTTACGCTGCCCCTCTCACCCCTGCTTACGCTGCCCCTCTCACTCCTGCTTAAGCTGCCCCTCTCACTCCTGCTTGCGCTGCCCATCTCACTCCTGCTTACGCTGCCCCTCTCACTCCTGCTTACGCTGCCCTACTCACTCCTGCTTACGATGCGCCTCTCAGTCCTGCTAACGCTGCCCCTCTCATTCCTGCTTACGCTGCCCTACTCACTCCTGCTTACGATGCGCCTCTCAGTCCTGCTAACGCTGCTCCTCTCATTCCTGCTTACGTTGCCCCTCTCACTCCTGCTTGCGCTGCCCATCTCACTCCTGCGCATGCTGCCCCTCTCACTCCCGCGCACGCTGCCCCTCTCACTCCCGCTTACGCTGCCCCTCTCACTCCCGCTTACGCTGCCCCTCTCACTCCTGCTTACGCTGCCCCTCTCACTCCTGCTTACGCTGCCCCTCTCACTCCTGCTTGCGCTACCCCTCTCACTGCTGCATAAGCTGCCCCTCTCACTCCTGCTTACCCTGCCCCTCTCACTCCTGCATAACAGCCCCTCTCGATCCTGCTTACGCTGCACCTTTCACTCCTGCTTACGCTGCCCCTCTCACTCCTGCTTACGCTGCCCCTCTCACTCCTGCTTACGCTGCCCCTCTCACTCCTGCTTACGCCCCTCTCACTCCTGCTTACGCTGCCCCTCTCACTCCTGCTTACGCTGCCCCTCTCACTCCTGCTTACGCTGCCCCTCTCACTCCTGCTTACGCTGCCCCTCTCACTCCTGCTTACGCTGCCCCTCTCACTCCTGCTTACGCTGCCCCTCTCACTCCTGCTTACGCTGCCCCTCTCACTCCTGCTTACGCTGCCCCTCTCACTCCTGCTTACGCTGCCCCTCTCACTCCTGCTTACGCTGCCCCTCTCACTCCTGCTTACGCTGCCCCTCTCACTCCTGCTTACGCTGCCCCTCTCACTCCTGCTTAAGCTGCCCCTCTCACTCCTGCTTAAGCTGCCCATCTCACTCCTGCTTACGCTGCCCCTCTCACTCCTGCTTACGCTGCCCTACTCACTCCTGCTTACGATGCGCCTCTCAGTCCTGCTAACGCTGCCCCTCTCATTCCTGCTTACGCTGCCCTACTCACTCCTGCTTACGATGCGCCTCTCAGTCCTGCTAACGCTGCCCCTCTCATTCCTGCTTACGTTGCCCCTCTCACTCCTGCTTGCGCTGCCCATCTCACTCCTGCGCATGCTGCCCCTCTCACTCCCGCGCACGCTGCCCCTCTCACTCCCGCTTACGCTGCCCCTCTCACTCCTGCTTACGCTGCCCCTCTCACTCCTGCTTACGCTGCCCTACTCACTCCTGCTTACGCTGCCCCTCTCACTCCTGCTTACGCTGCCCCTCTCACTCCTGCTTGCGCTACCCCTCTCACTGCTGCATAAGCTGCCCCTCTCACTCCTGCTTACCCTGCCCCTCTCACTCCTGCATAACAGCCCCTCTCGATCCTGCTTACGCTGCACCTTTCACTCCTGCTAACGCTGCCCCTCTCACTCCTGCTTACGCTGCCCCTCTCACTCCTCCTTACGCTGCCCCTCTCACTGCTGCATAAGATGCCCCTCTCAGTCCTGCTTATGCCGCCCCTCTCACTCCTGCTGACGATGCGCCTCTCACTCCTGCTTACGCTGCCCCTCTCACTCCTCCTTGCGCTGCCCCTCTCACTCCTGCGCATGCTGCCCCTCTCACTCCTGCGCACGCTGCCCCTCTCACTCCTGCTTACGCTGCCCCTCTCACTCCCGCTTACGCTGCCCCTCTCACTCCTGCTTACGCTGCCCCACTCACTGCTGCCTGCGATGCGCCTCTCGGTCCTGCTGACGCTGCCCCTCTCACTCCTGCGCATGCTGCCCCTCTCACTCCCGCTTGCACTGCCCCTCTCACTCCTGCTTGCATAGCGCTCTCACTCCTGCATAAGCTGCCCCTCTCACTCCTGCATAAGCAGCCCCTCTCACTCCTGCTTACGCTGCCCCTCTCACTCCTGCATACGCTGCCCATCTCACTCCTGCTTACGCCGCCCCTCTCACACCTGCTTACGCCGCCCCTCTCACTCCTGCTTACGCCGCCCTTCTCACTCCTGCTTACGCTGCCCCTCTCACTCCTGCTTACGCTGCCCCTCTCACTCCTGCTTACGCTGCCCCTCTCACTCCTGCTTACGCTGCCCCTCTCACTCCTGCTTACGCTGCCCCTCTCACTCCTGCTTCCGCTGCCCCTCTCACTCCTGCTTACGCTGCCCCTCTCACTCCTGCTTACGCTGCCCCTCTCACTCCTGCTTACGCTGCTCTCTCACTCCTGCTTACGCTGCACTACTCACTCCTGCATAAGCTGCCCCTCTCACTCCTGCTTACGCTGCTCTCTCACTCCTGCTTACGCTGCACTACTCACTCCTGCTTACGCTGCTCCTCTCACTCCTGCTTACGCTGCCCCTCTCACTCCTGCTTACGCTGCCTCTCTCACTGCTGCATAAGCTGCACCTCTCACTCCTGCTTATGCCGCCCCTCTCACTCCTGCTTACGCTGCCCCTCTCACTCCTGCTTACGCTGCACTACTCACTCCTGCCTACGATGCGCCTCTCACTCCTGCTCACGCTGCCCCTCTCACTCCTGCTCACGCTGCCCCT
Organism: Mustelus asterias; assembly: GCF_964213995.1. Classification (NCBI taxonomy): domain Eukaryota; kingdom Metazoa; phylum Chordata; class Chondrichthyes; order Carcharhiniformes; family Triakidae; genus Mustelus; species Mustelus asterias. Next base: position 53,203 of record NW_027590580.1, read on the forward strand.
CTCACTCCTGCTAACGCTGCCCCTCTCACTCCTGCTAACGCTGCCCCTCTCACTCCTGCGCACGCTGCCCCTCTCACTCCTGCGCACGCTGCCCCTCTCACTCATGCTTGCGCTGCCCATCTCACTCCTGCGCACGCTGTCCCTCTCACTCCCGCTTACGCTGCCCCTCTCATTCCTGCTTACGCTGCCCCTCTCACTGCTGCTTACGATGCGCCTCTCGGTCCTGCTTGCGCTACACGTCTCACTGCTGCATAAGCTGCCCCTCTCACTCCTGCTTACTGTGCCCCTCTCACTCCTGCTTACGCTGCGCTCTCACTCCTGCTTACTCTGCGCTCTCACTCCTGCTTACGATGCGCCTCTCAGTCCTGCTAACCCTGCCCCTCTCACTCCACCTTGCGCTGCCCCTCTCACTCCTGCGCTGCCCCTCTCACTCCTGCGCACGCTGCCCCTCTCACTCCCGCTTACGCTGCCCCTCTCACTCCCGCTTACGCTGCCCCACTCACTGCTGCTTACGATGCGCCTCTCGGTCTTGCTTACGCTGCCCCTCTCACTCCCGCTTGCGCTGCCCCTCTCACTCCTGCTTGCGCTATCCCTCTCACTGCTGCTTTCGCTGCCCCTCTCACTGCTTCTTACTCTGCCCCTCTCCCTCCTGCTTTCGCTGCGCTCTCACTCCTGCATAAGCTGCCCCTCTCACTCCTGCTTACGCGGCGCTCTCACTCCTGCATAAGCTGCCCCTCTCACTCCTGCTTACGCTGTCCCTCTCACTCCTGCTTATGGTGCCCCTCTCACTGCTGCATTAGCTGCCCATCTCACTTCTGCTTACGCTGCCCCTCTCACTCCTGCTTACGCTGTCCCTCTCACTCCTGCTTATGGTGCCCCTCTCACTGCTGCATTAGCTGCCCATCTCACTTCTGCTTACGCTGCCCCTCTCACTCCTGCTTACGCTGCCCCTCTCACTCCTGCTTACGCTGCCCCTCTCACTCCTGCTTACGCTGCCCCTCTCACTCCTGCTTACGCTGCCCCTCTCACTCCTGCTTACGCTGCCCCTCTCACTCCTGCTTACGCTGCCCCTCTCACTCCTGCTTACGCTGCCCCTCTCACTCCTGCTTACGCTGCCCCTCTCACTCCTGCTTCCGCTGCCCTACTCACTCCTGCTTACGATGCGCCTCTCAGTCCTGCTAACGCTGCCCCTCTCATTCCTGCTTACGCTGCCCCTCTCACTCCTGCTTGCGCTGCCCATCTCACTCCTGCGCATGCTGCCCCTCTCACCCCCGCGCACGCTGCCCCTCTCACTACCGCTTACGCTGCCCCTCTCACTCCTGCTTACGCTGCCCCCCTCACTCATGCTTACGCTGCCCCTCTCACTCCTGCGCATGCTGCCCCTCTCACTCCCGCTTGCGCTACCCCTCTCACTGCTGCATAAGCTGCCCCTCTCACTCCTGCTTACCCTGCCCCTCTGACTCCTGCATACGCTGCCCTACTCATTCCTGCTTATGATGCGCCTCTCTGTCCTGCTAACGCTGCCCCTCTCACTCCTGCTTTCGCCGCCCCTCTCACTCCTGCATAACAGCCCCTCTCGATCCTGCTTACGCTGCGCCTTTCACTCCTGCTAACGCTGCCCCTCTCACTCCTGCTTACGCTGCCCCTCTCACTCCTGCTTACGCTGCCCCTCTCACTCCTGCTTACGCTGCCCCTCTCACTGCTGCATAAGATGCCCCTCTCAGTCCTGCTTATGCCGCCCCTCTCACTCCTGCTTACGCCGCCCCTCTCACTCCTGCTTACGCCGCCCCTCTCACTCCTGCTTACGCCGCCCCTCTCACTCCTGCTTACGCCGCCCCTCTCACTCCTGCTTACGCCGCCGCTCTCACTCCTGCTTACGCCGCCCCTCTCACTCCTGCTTACGCTGCCCCGCTCACTCCTGCTTACGCTGCCGTACTCACTCCTGCTTACGATGCGCCTCTCAGTCCTGGTAACGCTGCCCCTCTCACTCCTGCGCACGCTGTCCCTCTCACTCCTGCTTGCGCTGCCCATCTCACTCCTGCGCATGCTGCCCCTCTCACTCCCGCTTACGCTGCCCCTCTCACTCCTGCTTACGCTGCGCCTCTCGGTCCTGCTTACGCTGCCCCTCTCACTCCCGCTTGCGCTGCGCCTCTCACTCCCGCTTGCGCTGCGCTCTCACTCCTGCTTACGCTGCCCCTCTCACTCCTGCTTACGCTGCCCCTCTCACTCCTGCTTACGCTGCCCCTCTCACTCCTGCTTACGCTGCCCCTCTCACTCCTGCTTACGCTGCCCCTCTCACTCCTGCTTACGCTGCCCCTCTCACTCCTGCTTACGCTGCCCCTCTCACTCCTGCTTACGCTGCCCCTCTCACTCCTGCTTACGCTGCCCCTCTCACTCCTGCTTACGCTGCCCCTCTCACTCCTGCTTACGCTGCCCCTCTCACTCCTGCTTACGCTGCCCCTCTCACTCCTGCTTACGCTGCCCCTCTCACTCCTGCTTACGCTGCCCCTCTCACTCCTGCTTACGCTGCCCCTCTCACTCCTGCTTACGCTGCCCCTCTCACTCCTGCTTACGCTGCCCCTCTCACTCCTGCTTACGCTGCCCCTCTCACTCCTGCTTACGCTGCCCCTCTCACTCCTGCTTACGCTGCCCCTCTCACTCCTGCTTACGCTGCCCCTCTCACTCCTGCTTACGCTGCCCCTCTCACTCCTGCTTACGCTGCCCCTCTCACTCCTGCTTACGCTGCCCCTCTCACTCCTGCTTACGCTGCCCCTCTCACTCCTGCTTACGCTGCCCCTCTCACTCCTGCTTACGCTGCCCCTCTCACTCCTGCTTACGCTGCCCCTCTCACTCCTGCTTACGCTGCCCTACTCACTCCTGCTTACGATGCGCCTCTCAGTCCTGCTAACGCTGCCCCTCTCACTCCTGCGCACGCTGCCCCTCTCACTCCTGCTTGCGCTGCCCATCTCACTCCCGCGCACGCTGCCCCTCTCACTGCCGCTTACGCTGCCCCTCTCACTCCTGCGCCTCTCGGTCCTGCTTACGCTGCCCCTCTCACTCCTGCGCATGCTGCCCCTCTCACTGCCGCTTGCGCTGCGCCTCTCACTCCTGCTTGCGCTGAGCTCTCACTCCTGCTTACGCTGCCCTACTCACTCCTGCTTACGATGCGCCTCTCCGTCCTGCTAACGCTGCCCCTCTCACTCCTGCATAGCAGCCCCTCTCGATCCTGCTTACGATGCGCCTCTCCGTCCTGCTAACGCTGCCCCTCTCACTCCTGCTTACGCTGCTCCTTTCACTCCTGCTTACGCTGCCACTCTCACTCCTGCTTACGCTGCCCCACTCACTCCTGCATGCGCTGGCCCTCTAATTCCCGCTTACGCTGCCCCTCTCACTACTGCTTATGCTGCCCCTCTCACTGCTGCAAAAGCTGCCCATCTCACTCCTGCTTACGCCGCCCCTCTCACTCCTGCTTACGCTGCCCCTCTCACTCCTGCTTACGCTGCCCCTCTCACTCCTGCATAAGATGCCCCTCTCACTCCTGCATAAGATGCCCCTCTCAGTCCTGCTTATGCCGCCCCTCTCACTCCTGCTTACGCCGCCCCTCTCACTCCTGCTTACGATGCGCCTCTCAGTCCTGCTTATGCTGTCCCTCTCACTCCTCCTTGCGCTGCCCTCCTCACTCCTGCGCACGCTGCCCCTCTCACTCCTGCTCGCGCTGCCCATCTCACTCCTGCGCATGCTGCCCCTCTCACTCCCGCGCACGCTGGCCCTCTCACTCCCGCTTCCGCTGCCCCTCTCACTCCTGCTTGCACTACCCCTCTCACTGCTGCATAAGCTGCCCCTCTCACTCCTGCTTACCCTGCCCCTCTCACTCCTGCTTGCGCTGCGCTCTCACTCCTGCTTACGCTGCCCTACTCACTCCTGCTAACGCTGCCCCTCTCACTCCTGCTTTCGCCGCCCCTCTCACTCCTGCATAACAGCCCCTCTCGATCCTGCTTACGCTGCCCCTCTCACTCCTGCGCATGCTGCCCCTCTCACTCCTGCGCATGCTGCCCCTCTCACTCCTGCGCATGCTGCCCCTCTCACTCCCGCGCACGCTGCCCCTCTCACTCCCGCCTACGCTGCCCCTCTCACTCCTGCTTGCGCTGCCCATCTCACTCCTGCGCACGCTGACACTCTCACTCCTGCGCACGCTGCCCCTCGCACTCCCGCTTACGCTGCCCCTCTCATTCCTGCTGACGCTGCCCCTCTCACTGCTGCTTACGATGCGCCTCTCGGTCCTGCTAACCCTGCCTACTCACTCCTGCTTACGCTGCTCCTCTCACTCCTGCTTACGCTGCCCCTCTCACTGCTGCATAAGCTGCCCCTCTCACTGCTGCTTATGCCGCCCCTCTCACTCCTGCTTACGCTGCTCCTCTCACTCCTGCTTCCGCTGCCCCTCTCACTCCTGCTTACGCTCCGCTACTCACACCTGCCTACGATGCGCCTCTCAGTCCTGCTAACGCTGCCCCTCTCACTCCTGCGCACGCTGCCCCTCTCACTCCTGCTTGCGCTGCCCATCTCACTGCTGCGCACGCTGCCCATCTCACTCCTGCTTACCCTGCCCCTCTCACTCCTGCTTACGCTGCCCTACTCACTCGTGCTTACGCTGCCCCTCTCACTCGTGCTTACGCTGCCCCTCTCACTCGTGCTTACGCTGCCCCTCTCACTCGTGCTTACGCTGCCCCTCTCACTCGTGCTTACGCTGCCCCTCTCACTCGTGCTTACGCTGCCCCTCTCACTCGTGCTTACGCTGCCCCTCTCACTCGTGCTTGCGCTACCCGTCTCACTGCTGCAGAAGCTGCCCCTCTCACTCCTCCTTGCGCTGCCCCTCTCACTCCTGCGCATGCTGCCCCTCTCACCCCTGCGCACGCTGCCCCTCTCACTCCCGCTTACGCTGCCCCTCTCACTCCTGCTTACGCTGCCCCTCTCACACCCGCTTGCGCTGCCCCTCTCACTCCTGCTTGCGCTATCCCTCTTACTGCTGCATTAGCTGGCCCTCTCACTGCTTCTTACTCTGCCCCTCTCCCTCCTGCTTACGCTGCGCTCTCACTCCTGCATCAGCTGCCCCTCTCACTCCTGCCTAAGCTGCCCCTCTCACTCCTGCCTAAGCTGCCCCTCTCACACCTGCATAAGCATCCCCTCTCACTCATGCTTAAGCTGCCCCGGTAACTTCTGCTTAAGCAGCCCCTCTCACTTCTGCTTACGTTGCCCCTCTCACTCCTGCTAACGCTGCCCCTCTCACTCCTGCGCACGCTGCCCCTCTCACTCCAGCGCACGCTGCCCCTCTCACTCCTGCGCTCGCTGCCCCTCTCACTGCCGCTTACGCTGCCCCTCTCATTCCTGCTTACGCTGCCCCACTCACTCCTGCGCATGCTGCCCCTCTCACACCCCCTTGCACTGCCCCTCTCACTCCTGCTTGCGGTACCCCTCTCACTGCTGCATAAGCTGCCCCTCTCACTCCTGCTTACTGTGCCCCTCTCACTCCTGCTTACTCTGCGCTCTCACTCCTGCTTACGATGCGCCTCTCAGTCCTGCTAACCCTGCCCCTCTCACTCCACCTTGCGCTGCCCCTCTCACTCCTGCGCTGCCCCTCTCACTCCTGTGCATGCTGCCCCTCTCACTCCTGCGCACGCTGCCCCTCTCACTCCCGCTTACGCTGCCCCTCTCACTCCCGCTTACGCTGCCCCACTCACTGCTGCTTACGATGCGCCTCTCGGTCTTGCTTACGCTGCCCCTCTCACTCCCGCTTGCGCTGCCCCTCTCACTCCTGCTTGCGCTATCCCTCTCACTGCTGCTTTAGCTGCCCCTCTCACTGCTTCTTACTCTGCCCCTCTCCCTCCTGCTTTCGCTGCGCTCTCACTCCTGCATAAGCTGCCCCTCTCACTCCTGCTTACGCTGTCCCTCTCACTCCTGCTTATGGTGCCCCTCTCACTGCTGCATTAGCTGCCCATCTCACTTCTGCTTACGCTGCCCCTCTCACTCCTGCTTACGCTGTCCCTCTCACTCCTGCTTATGGTGCCCCTCTCACTGCTGCATTAGCTGCCCATCTCACTTCTGCTTACGCTGCCCCTCTCACTCCTGCTGACGCTGCCCCTCTCACTCCTGGTTACGCTGCCCCTCTCACTCCTGCTTACGCTGCCCCTCTCACTCCTGCTTACGCTGCCCCTCTCACTCCTGCTTACGCTGCCCCTCTCACTCCTGCTTACGCTGCCCCTCTCACTCCTGCTTACGCTGCCCCTCTCACTCCTGCTTACGCTGCCCCTCTCACTCCTGCTTACGCTGCCCCTCTCACTCCTGCTTACGCTGCCCCTCTCACTCCTGCTTACGCTGCCCCTCTCACTCCTGCTTACGCTGCCCCTCTCACTCCTGCTTACGCTGCCCCTCTCACTCCTGCTTACGCTGCCCCTCTCACTCCTGCTTACGCTGCCCTACTCACTCCTGCTTACGATGCGCCTCTCAGTCCTGCTAACGCTGCCCCTCTCATTCCTGCTTACGCTGCCCCTCTCACTCCTGCTTGCGTTGCCCATCTCACTCCTGCGCATGCTGCCCCTCTCACTCCCGCGCACGCTGCCCCTCTCACTACCGCTTACGCTGCCCCTCTCACTCCTGCTTACGCTGCCCCTCTCACTCATGCTTACGCTGCCCCTCTCACTCCTGCGCATGCTGCCCCTCTCACTCCCGCTTGCGCTACCCCTCTCACTGCTGCATAAGCTGCCCCTCTCACTCCTGCTTACCCTGCCCCTCTGACTCCTGCTTACGCTGCCCTACTCATTCCTGCTTATGATGCGCCTCTCCGTCCTGCTAACGCTGCCCCTCTCACTCCTGCTTTCGCCGCCCCTCTCACTCCTGCATAACAGCCCCTCTCGATCCTGCTTACGCTGCGCCTTTCACTCCTGCTAACGCTGCCCCTCTCACTCCTGCTTACGCTGCCCCTCTCACTCCTGCTTACGCTGCCCCTCTCACTCCTGCTTACGCTGCCCCTCTCACTGCTGCATAAGATGCCCCTCTCAGTCCTGCTTATGCCGCCCCTCTCACTCCTGCTTACGCCGCCCCTCTCACTCCTGCTTACGCCGCCCCTCTCACTCCTGCTTACGCCGCCCCTCTCACTCCTGCTTACGCCGCCCCTCTCACTCCTGCTTACGCCGCCCCTCTCACTCCTGCTTACGCCGCCCCTCTCACTCCTGCTTACGCTGCCCCGCTCACTCCTGCTTACGCTGCCCTCCTCACTCCTGCGTACGATGCGCCTCTCAGTCCTGCTAACGCTGCCCCTCTCACTCCTGCGCACGCTGTCCCTCTCACTCCTGCTTGCGCTGCCCATCTCACTGCTGCATAAGCTGCCCCTCTCACTCCTGCGCACGCTGCCCCTCTCACTCCTGCTTGCGGTACCCCTCTCACTGCTGCATAAGCTGCCCCTCTCACTCCTGCGCATGCTGCCCCTCTCACCCCTGCGCACGCTGCCCCTCTCACTCCCGCTTACGCTGCCCCTCTCACTCCTGCTTACGCTGCCCCTCTCACACCCGCTTGCGCTGCCCCTCTCACTCCTGCTTGCGCTATCCCTCTTACTGCTGCATTAGCTGGCCCTCTCACTGCTTCTTACTCTGCCCCTCTCCCTCCTGCTTACGCTGCGCTCTCACTCCTGCATCAGCTGCCCCTCTCACTCCTGCCTAAGCTGCCCCTCTCACTCCTGCCTAAGCTGCCCCTCTCACACCTGCATAAGCATCCCCTCTCACTCATGCTTAAGCTGCCCCTCTAACGTCTGCTTACGCTGCCCCTCTCACTCCTGCTTACGCTGCCCCTCTCACTCCTGCCTAAGCTGCCCCTCTCACACCTGCATAAGCATCCCCTCTCACTCATGCATCAGCTGCCCCGGTAACTTCTGCTTAAGCAGCCCCTCTCACTTCTGCTTACGTTGCCCCTCTCACTCCTGCTAACGCTGCCCCTCTCACTCCTGCGCACGCTGCCCCTCTCACTCCAGCGCACGCTGCCCCTCTCACTCCTGCGCTCGCTGCCCCTCTCACTGCCGCTTACGCTGCCCCTCTCATTCCTGCTTACACTGCCCCACTCACTCCTGCGCATGCTGCCCCTCTCACACCCCCTTGCACTGCCCCTCTCACTCCTGCTTGCGGTACCCCTCTCACTGCTGCATAAGCTGCCCCTCTCACTCCTGCTTACTGTGCCCCTCTCACTCCTGCTTACGCTGCGCTCTCACTCCTGCTTACTCTGCGCTCTCACTCCTGCTTACGATGCGCCTCAGTCCTGCTAACCCTGCCCCTCTCACTCCACCTTGCGCTGCCCCTCTCACTCCTGCGCTGCCCCTCTCACTCCTGTGCATGCTGCCCCTCTCACTCCTGCGCACGCTGCCCCTCTCACTCCCGCTTACGCTGCCCCTCTCACTCCCGCTTACGCTGCCCCACTCACTGCTGCTTACGATGCGCCTCTCGGTCTTGCTTACGCTGCCCCTCTCACTCCCGCTTGCGCTGCCCCTCTCACTCCTGCTTGCGCTATCCCTCTCACTGCTGCTTTAGCTGCCCCTCTCACTGCTTCTTACTCTGCCCCTCTCCCTCCTGCTTTCGCTGCGCTCTCACTCCTGCATAAGCTGCCCCTCTCACTCCTGCTTACGCTGTCCCTCTCACTCCTGCTTATGGTGCCCCTCTCACTGCTGCATTAGCTGCCCATCTCACTTCTGCTTACGCTGCCCCTCTCACTCCTGCTTACGCTGTCCCTCTCACTCCTGCTTATGGTGCCCCTCTCACTGCTGCATTAGCTGCCCATCTCACTTCTGCTTACGCTGCCCCTCTCACTCCTGCTTACGCTGCCCCTCTCACTCCTGGTTACGCTGCCCCTCTCACTCCTGCTTACGCTGCCCCTCTCACTCCTGCTTACGCTGCCCCTCTCACTCCTGCTTACGCTGCCCCTCTCACTCCTGCTTACGCTGCCCCTCTCACTCCTGCTTACGCTGCCCCTCTCACTCCTGCTTACGCTGCCCCTCTCACTCCTGCTTACGCTGCCCCTCTCACTCCTGCTTACGCTGCCCCTCTCACTCCTGCTTACGCTGCCCCTCTCACTCCTGCTTACGCTGCCCCTCTCACTCCTGCTTACGCTGCCCCTCTCACTCCTGCTTACGCTGCCCCTCTCACTCCTGCTTACGCTGCCCCTCTCACTCCTGCTTACGCTGCCCCTCTCACTCCTGCTTACGCTGCCCTACTCACTCCTGCTTACGATGCGCCTCTCAGTCCTGCTAACGCTGCCCCTCTCATTCCTGCTTACGCTGCCCCTCTCACTCCTGCTTGCGCTGCCCATCTCACTCCTGCGCATGCTGCCCCTCTCACTCCCGCGCACGCTGCCCCTCTCACTACCGCTTACGCTGCCCCTCTCACTCCTGCTTACGCTGCCCCTCTCACTCATGCTTACGCTGCCCCTCTCACTCCTGCGCATGCTGCCCCTCTCACTCCCGCTTGCGCTACCCCTCTCACTGCTGCATAAGCTGCCCCTCTCACTCCTGCTTACCCTGCCCCTCTGACTCCTGCTTACGCTGCCCTACTCATTCCTGCTTATGATGCGCCTCTCCGTCCTGCTAACGCTGCCCCTCTCACTCCTGCTTTCGCCGCCCCTCTCACTCCTGCATAACAGCCCCTCTCGATCCTGCTTACGCTGCGCCTTTCACTCCTGCTAACGCTGCCCCTCTCACTCCTGCTTACGCTGCCCCTCTCACTCCTGCTTACGCTGCCCCTCTCACTCCTGCTTACGCTGCCCCTCTCACTGCTGCATAAGATGCCCCTCTCAGTCCTGCTTATGCCGCCCCTCTCACTCCTGCTTACGCCGCCCCTCTCACTCCTGCTTACGCCGCCCCTCTCACTCCTGCTTACGCCGCCCCTCTCACTCCTGCTTACGCCGCCCCTCTCACTCCTGCTTACGCCGCCCCTCTCACTCCTGCTTACGCCGCCCCTCTCACTCCTGCTTACGCTGCCCCGCTCACTCCTGCTTACGCTGCCCTCCTCACTCCTGCTTACGATGCGCCTCTCAGTCCTGCTAACGCTGCCCATCTCACTCCTGCGCACGCTGTCCCTCTCACTCCTGCTTGCGCTGCCCATCTCACTCCTGCGCATGCTGCCCCTCTCACTCCCGCTTACGCTGCCCCTCTCACTCCTGCTTACGCTGCGCCTCTCGGTCCTGCTTACGCTGCCCCTCTCACTCCCGCTTGCGCTGCGCCTCTCACTCCCGCTTGCGCTGCGCTCTCACTCCTGCTTACGCTGCCCTTCTCACTCCTGCTTACGCTGCCCCTCTCACTCCTGCTTACGCTGCCCCTCTCACTCCTGCTTACGCTGCCCCTCTCACTCCTGCTTACGCTGCCCCTCTCACTCCTGCTTACGCTGCCCCTCTCACTCCTGCTTACGCTGCCCCTCTCACTCCTGCTTACGCTGCCCCTCTCACTCCTGCTTACGCTGCCCCTCTCACTCCTGCTTACGCTGCCCCTCTCACTCCTGCTTACGCTGCCCCTCTCACTCCTGCTTACGCTGCCCCTCTCACTCCTGCTTACGCTGCCCCTCTCACTCCTGCTTACGCTGCCCCTCTCACTCCTGCTTACGCTGCCCCTCTCACTCCTGCTGACGCTGCCCCTCTGACTCCTGCTTACGCTGCCCCTCTCACTCCTGCTTACGCTGCCCCTCTCACTCCTGCTTACGCTGCCCCTCTCACTCCTGCTTACGCTGCCCCTCTCACTCCTGCTTACGCTGCCCCTCTCACTCCTGCCCCTCTCACTCCTGCTTGCGCTGCCCATCTCACTCCTGCGCATGCTGCCCCTCTCACTCCCGCGCACGCTGCCCCTCTCACTACCGCTTACGCTGCCCCTCTCACTCCTGCTTACGCTGCCCCTCTCACTCATGCTTACGCTGCCCCTCTCACTCCTGCGCATGCTGCCCCTCTCACTCCCGCTTGCGCTACCCCTCTCACTGCTGCATAAGCTGCCCCTCTCACTCCTGCTTACCCTGCCCCTCTGACTCCTGCTTACGCTGCCCTACTCATTCCTGCTTATGATGCGCCTCTCCGTCCTGCTAACGCTGCCCCTCTCACTCCTGCTTTCGCCGCCCCTCTCACTCCTGCATAACAGCCCCTCTCGATCCTGCTTACGCTGCGCCTTTCACTTCTGCTAACGCTGCCCCTCTCACTCCTGCTGACGCTGCCCCTCTCACTCCTGCTTACGCTGCCCCTCTCACTCCTGCTTACGCTGCCCCTCTCACTGCTGCATAAGATGCCCCTCTCAGTCCTGCTTATGCCGCCCCTCTCACTCCTGCTTACGCCGCCCCTCTCACTCCTGCTTACGCCGCCCCTCTCACTCCTGCTTACGCCGCCCCTCTCACTCCTGCTTACGCCGCCCCTCTCACTCCTGCTTACGCCGCCCCTCTCACTCCTGCTTACGCCGCCCCTCTCACTCCTGCTTACGCCGCCCCTCTCACTCCTGCTTACGCCGCCCCTCTCACTCCTGCTTACGCTGCCCCGCTCACTCCTGCTTACACTGCCCCGCTCACTCCTGCTTACGATGCGCCTCTCAGTCCTGCTAACGCTGCCCCTCTCACTCCTGCGCACGCTGTCCCTCTCACTCCTGCTTGCGCTGCCCATCTCACTCCTGCGCATGCTGCCCCTCTCACTCCCGCTTACGCTGCCCCTCTCACTCCTGCTTACGCTGCGCCTCTCGGTCCTGCTTACGCTGCCCCTCTCACTCCCGCTTGCGCTGCGCCTCTCACTCCCGCTTGCGCTGCGCTCTCACTCCTGCTTACGCTGCCCTTCTCACTCCTGCTTACGCTGCCCCTCTCACTCCTGCTTACGCTGCCCCTCTCACTCCTGCTTACCCTGCCCCTCTCACTCCTGCTTACGCTGCCCCTCTCACTCCTGCTGACGCTGCCCCTCTCACTCCTGCTGACGCTGCCCCTCTCACTCCTGCTTACGCTGCCCCTCTCACTCCTGCTTACGCTGCGCTCTCACTCCTGCTTACGCTGCCCTTCTCACTCCTGCTTACGCTGCCCCTCTCACTCCTGCTTACGCTGCCCCTCTCACTCCTGCTTACCCTGCCCCTCTCACTCCTGCTTACGCTGCCCCTCTCACTCCTGCTGACGCTGCCCCTCTCACTCCTGCTGACGCTGCCCCTCTCACTCCTGCTTACGCTGCCCCTCTCACTCCTGCTTATGCCGCCCCTCTCACTCCTGCTGACGATGCGCCTCTCACTCCTGCTTACGCTGCCCCTCTCACTCCTCCTTGCGCTGCCCCTCTCACTCCTGCGCATGCTGCCCCTCTCACTCCTGCGCACGCTGCCCCTCTCACTCCTGCTTACGCTGCCCCTCTCACTCCCGCTTACGCTGCCCCTCTCACTCCTGCTTACGCTGCCCCACTCACTGCTGCCTGCGATGCGCCTCTCGGTCCTGCTGACGCTGCCCCTCTCACTCCTGCGCATGCTGCCCCTCTCACTCCCGCTTGCACTGCCCCTCTCACTCCTGCTTGCATAGCGCTCTCACTCCTGCATAAGCTGCCCCTCTCACTCCTGCATAAGCAGCCCGTCTCACTCCTGCTTACGCTGCCCCTCTCACTCCTGCATACGCTGCCCATCTCACTCCTGCTTACGCCGCCCCTCTCACACCTGCTTACGCCGCCCCTCTCACTCCTGCTTACGCCGCCCTTCTCACTCCTGCTTACGCTGCCCCTCTCACTCCTGCTTACGCTGCCCCTCTCACTCCTGCTTACGCTGCCCCTCTCACTCCTGCTTACGCTGCCCCTCTCACTCCTGCTTACGCTGCCCCTCTCACTCCTGCTTACGCTGCCCCTCTCACTCCTGCTTACGCTGCCCCTCTCACTCCTGCTTACGCTGCCCCTCTCACTCCTGCTTACGCTGCCCCTCTCACTCCTGCTTACGCTGCTCTCTCACTCCTGCTTACGCTGCACTACTCACTCCTGCATAAGCTGCCCCTCTCACTCCTGCTTACGCTGCTCTCTCACTCCTGCTTACGCTGCACTACTCACTCCTGCTTACGCTGCTCCTCTCACTCCTGCTTACGCTGCCCCTCTCACTCCTGCTTACGCTGCCTCTCTCACTGCTGCATAAGCTGCCCCTCTCACTCCTGCTTATGCCGCCCCTCTCACTCCTGCTTACGCTGCCCCTCTCACTCCTGCTTACGCTGCACTACTCACACCTGCCTACGATGCGCCTCTCACTCCTGCTCACGCTGCCCCTCTCACTCCTGCTCACGCTGCCCCTCTCACTCCTGCTAACGCTGCCCCTCTCACTCCTGCTAACGCTGCCCCTCTCACTCCTGCTAACGCTGCCCCTCTCACTCCTGCGCACGCTGCCCCTCTCACTCCTGCGCACGCTGCCCCTCTCACTCCTGCGCACGCTGCCCCTCTCACTCATGCTTGCGCTGCCCATCTCACTCCTGCGCACGCTGTCCCTCTCACTCCTGCTTACGCTGCCCTACTCACTCCTGCTTACGATGCGCCTCTCAGTCCTGCTAACGCTGCCCCTCTCATTCCTGCTTACGCTGCCCCTCTCACTCCTGCTTGCGCTGCCCATCTCACTCCTGCGCATGCTGCCCCTCTCACTCACGCGCACGCTGCCCCTCTCACTACCGCTTACGCTGCCCCTCTCACTCCTGCTTACGCTGCCCCTCTCACTCATGCTTACGCTGCCCCTCTCACTCCTGCGCATGCTGCCCCTCTCACTCCCGCTTGCGCTACCCCTCTCACTGCTGCATAAGCTGCCCCTCTCACTCCTGCTTACCCTGCCCCTCTGACTCCTGCTTACGCTGCCCTACTCATTCCTGCTTACGATGCGCCTCTCCGTCCTGCTAACGCTGCCCCTCTCACTCCTGCTTTCGCCGCCCCTCTCACTCCTGCATAACAGCCCCTCTCGCTCCTGCTTACGCTGCGCCTTTCACTCCTGCTAACGCTGCCCCTCTCACTCCTGCTTACGCTGCCCCTCTCACTCCTGCTTACGCTGCCCCTCTCACTCCTGCTTACGCTGCCCCTCTCACTGCTGCATAAGATGCCCCTCTCAGTCCTGCTTATGCCGCCCCTCTCACTCCTGCTTACGCCGCCCCTCTCACTCCTGCTTACGCCGCCCCTCTCACTCCTGCTTACGCCGCCCCTCTCACTCCTGCTTACGCCGCCCCTCTCACTCCTGCTTACGCCGCCCCTCTCACTCCTGCTTACGCCGCCCCTCTCACTCCTGCTTACGCCGCCCCTCTCACTCCTGCTTACGCCGCCCCTCTCACTCCTGCTTACGCTGCCCCGCTCACTCCTGCTTACGCTGCCGTACTCACTCCTGCTTACGATGCGCCTCTCAGTCCTGCTAACGCTGCCCCTCTCACTCCTGCGCACGCTGTCCCTCTCACTCCTGCTTGCGCTGCCCATCTCACTCCTGCGCATGCTGCCCCTCTCACTCCCGCTTACGCTGCCCCTCTCACTCCTGCTTACGCTGCGCCTCTCGGTCCTGCTTACGCTGCCCCTCTCACTCCCGCTTGCGCTGCGCCTCTCACTCCCGCTTGCGCTGCGCTCTCACTCCTGCTTACGCTGCCCTTCTCACTCCTGCTTACGCTGCCCCTCTCACTCCTGCTTACGCTGCCCCTCTCACTCCTGCTTACGCTGCCCCTCTCACTCCTGCTTACGCTGCCCCTCTCACTCCTGCTTACGCTGCCCCTCTCACTCCTGCTTACGCTGCCCCGCTCACTCCTGCTTACGCTGCCCCTCTCACTCCTGCTTACGCTGCCCCTCTCACTCCTGCTTACGCTGCCCCTCTCACTCCTGCTTACGCTGCCCCTCTCACTCCTGCTTACGCTGCCCCTCTCACTCCTGCTTACGCTGCCCCTCTCACTCCTGCTTACGCTGCCCCTCTCACTCCTGCTTACGCTGCCCCTCTCACTCCTGCTTACGCTGCCCCTCTCACTCCTGCTTACGCTGCCCCTCTCACTCCTGCTTACGCTGCCCCTCTCACTCCTGCTTACGCTGCCCCTCTCACTCCTGCTTACGCTGCCCCTCTCACTCCTGCTTACGCTGCCCCTCTCACTCCTGCTTACGCTGCCCCTCTCACTCCTGCTTACGCTGCCCCTCTCACTCCTGCTTACGCTGCCCCTCTCACTCCTGCTTACGCTGCCCCTCTCACTCCTGCTTACGCTGCCCCTCTCACTCCTGCTTACGCTGCCCCTCTCACTCCTGCTTACGCTGCCCCTCTCACTCCTGCTTACGCTGCCCATCTCACTCCCGCGCACGCTGCCCCTCTCACTCCCGCTTACGCTGCCCCTCTCACTCCTGCGCCTCTCGGTCCTGCTTACGCTGCCCCTCTCACTCCTGCGCATGCTGCCCCTCTCACTGCCGCTTGCGCTGCGCCTCTCACTCCTGCTTGCGCTGCGCTCTCACTCCTGCTTACGCTGCCCTACTCACTCCTGCTTACGATGCGCCTCTCCGTCCTGCTAACGCTGCCCCTCTCACTCCTGCATAGCAGCCCCTCTCGATCCTGCTTACGATGCGCCTCTCCGTCCTGCTAACGCTGCCCCTCTCACTCCTGCTTACGCTGCTCCTTTCACTCCTGCTTACGCTGCCACTCTCACTCCTGCTTACGCTGCCCCACTCACTCCTGCATGCGCTGGCCCTCTAATTCCCGCTTACGCTGCCCCTCTCACTACTGCTTATGCTGCCCCTCTCACTGCTGCAAAAGCTGCCCATCTCACTCCTGCTTACGCCGCCCCTCTCACTCCTGCTTACGCTGCCCCTCTCACTCCTGCTTACGCTGCCCCTCTCACTCCTGCATAAGATGCCCCTCTCACTCCTGCATAAGATGCCCCTCTCAGTCCTGCTTATGCCGCCCCTCTCACTCCTGCTTACGCCGCCCCTCTCACTCCTGCTTACGATGCGCCTCTCAGTCCTGCTTATGCTGTCCCTCTCACTCCTCCTTGCGCTGCCCTCCTCACTCCTGCGCACGCTGCCCCTCTCACTCCTGCTCGCGCTGCCCATCTCACTCCTGCGCATGCTGCCCCTCTCACTCCCGCGCACGCTGGCCCTCTCACTCCCGCTTCCGCTGCCCCTCTCACTCCTGCTTGCACTACCCCTCTCACTGCTGCATAAGCTGCCCCTCTCACTCCTGCTTACCCTGCCCCTCTCACTCCTGCTTGCGCTGCGCTCTCACTCCTGCTTACGCTGCCCCTCTCACTCCTGCTTACCCTGCCCCTCTCACTCCTGCTTACCCTGCCCCTCTCACTCCTGCTTGCGCTGCGCTCTCACTCCTGCTTACGCTGCCCCTCTCACTCCTTCTAACGCTGCCCCTCTCACTCCTGCTTACCCTGCCCCTCTCACTCCTGCTTGCGCTGCGCTCTCACTCCTGCTTACGCTGCCCCTCTCACTCCTGCTTACGCTGCCCCTCTCACTCCTGCTTGCGCTGCGCTCTCACTCCTGCTTACCCTGCCCCTCTCACTCCTGCTTGCGCTGCGCTCTCACTCCTGCTTACGCTGCCCCTCTCACTCCTGCTAACGCTGCCCCTCTCACTCCTGCTTTCGCCGCCCCTCTCACTCCTGCATAACAGCCCCTCTCGATCCTGCTTACGCTGCCCCTCTCACTCCTGCGCATGCTGCCCCTCTCACTCCTGCGCATGCTGCCCCTCTCACTCCTGCGCATGCTGCCCCTCTCACTCCCGCGCACGCTGCCCCTCTCACTCCCGCCTACGCTGCCCCTCTCACTCCTGCTTGCGCTGCCCATCTCACTCCTGCGCACGCTGACACTCTCACTCCTGCGCACGCTGCCCCTCGCACTCCCGCTTACGCTGACCCTCTCATTCCTGCTGACGCTGCCCCTCTCACTGCTGCTTACGATGCGCCTCTCGGTCCTGCTAACCCTGCCTACTCACTCCTGCTTACGCTGCTCCTCTCACTCCTGCTTACGCTGCCCCTCTCACTGCTGCATAAGCTGCCCCTCTCACTCCTGCTTATGCCGCCCCTCTCACTCCTGCTTACGCTGCTCCTCTCACTCCTGCTTCCGCTGCCCCTCTCACTCCTGCTTACGCTCCGCTACTCACACCTGCCTACGATGCGCCTCTCAGTCCTGCTAACGCTGCCCCTCTCACTCCTGCGCACGCTGCCCCTCTCACTCCTGCTTGCGCTGCCCATCTCACTGCTGCGCACGCTGCCCATCTCACTCCTGCTTACCCTGCCCCTCTCACTCCTGCTTACGCTGCCCTACTCACTCGTGCTTACGCTGCCCCTCTCACTCCTGCTTACGCTGCCCCTCTCACTCGTGCTTACGCTGCCCCTCTCACTCGTGCTTACGCTGCCCCTCTCACTCGTGCTTACGCTGCCCCTCTCACTCGTGCTTACGCTGCCCCTCTCACTCGTGCTTACGCTGCCCCTCTCACTCGTGCTTACGCTGCCCCTCTCACTCGTGCTTACGCTGCCCCTCTCACTCGTGCTTGCGCTACCCGTCTCACTGCTGCAGAAGCTGCCCCTCTCACTCCTCCTTGCGCTGCCCCTCTCACTCCTGCGCATGCTGCCCCTCTCACCCCTGCGCACGCTGCCCCTCTCACTCCCGCTTACGCTGCCCCTCTCACTCCTGCTTACGCTGCCCCTCTCACACCCGCTTGCGCTGCCCCTCTCACTCCTGCTTGCGCTATCCCTCTCACTGCTGCATTAGCTGGCCCTCTCACTGCTTCTTACTCTGCCCCTCTCCCTCCTGCTTACGCTGCGCTCTCACTCCTGCATCAGCTGCCCCTCTCACTCCTGCCTAAGCTGCCCCTCTCACTCCTGCCTAAGCTGCCCCTCTCACACCTGCATAAGCATCCCCTCTCACTCATGCTTAAGCTGCCCCTCTAACGTCTGCTTACGCTGCCCCACTCACTCCTGCTTACGCTGCCCCTCTCACTCCTGCCTAAGCTGCCCCTCTCACACCTGCATAAGCATCCCCTCTCACTCATGCATCAGCTGCCCCGGTAACTTCTGCTTAAGCAGCCCCTCTCACTTCTGCTTACGTTGCCCCTCTCACTCCTGCTAACGCTGCCCCTCTCACTCCTGCGCACGCTGCCCCTCTCACTCCAGCGCACGCTGCCCCTCTCACTCCTGCGCTCGCTGCCCCTCTCACTGCCGCTTACGCTGCCCCTCTCATTCCTGCTTACGCTGCCCCACTCACTCCTGCGCATGCTGCCCCTCTCACACCCCCTTGCACTGCCCCTCTCACTCCTGCTTGCGGTACCCCTCTCACTGCTGCATAAGCTGCCCCTCTCACTCCTGCTTACTGTGCCCCTCTCACTCCTGCTTACGCTGCGCTCTCACTCCTGCTTACTCTGCGCTCTCACTCCTGCTTACGATGCGCCTCTCAGTCCTGCTAACCCTGCCCCTCTCACTCCACCTTGCGCTGCCCCTCTCACTCCTGCGCTGCCCCTCTCACTCCTGTGCATGCTGCCCCTCTCACTCCTGCGCACGCTGCCCCTCTCACTCCCGCTTACGCTGCCCCTCTCACTCCCGCTTACGCTGCCCCACTCACTGCTGCTTACGATGCGCCTCTCGGTCTTGCTTACGCTGCCCCTCTCACTCCCGCTTGCGCTGCCCCTCTCACTCCTGCTTGCGCTATCCCTCTCACTGCTGCTTTAGCTGCCCCTCTCACTGCTTCTTACTCTGCCCCTCTCCCTCCTGCTTTCGCTGCGCTCTCACTCCTGCATAAGCTGCCCCTCTCACTCCTGCTTACGCTGTCCCTCTCACTCCTGCTTATGGTGCCCCTCTCACTGCTGCATTAGCTGCCCATCTCACTTCTGCTTACGCTGCCCCTCTCACTCCTGCTTACGGTGCCCCTCTCACTGCTGCATTAGCTGCCCATCTCACTTCTGCTTACGCTGCCCCTCTCACTCCTGCTTACGCTGCCCCTCTCACTCCTGGTTACGCTGCCCCTCTCACTCCTGCTTACGCTGCCCCTCTCACTCCTGCTTACGCTGCCCCTCTCACTCCTGCTTACGCTGCCCCTCTCACTCCTGCTTACGCTGCCCCTCTCACTCCTGCTTACGCTGCCCCTCTCACTCCTGCTTACGCTGCCCCTCTGACTCCTGCTTACGCTGCCCCTCTCACTCCTGCTTACGCTGCCCCTCTCACTCCTGCTTACGCTGCCCCTCTCACTCCTGCTTACGCTGCCCCTCTCACTCCTGCTTACGCTGCCCCTCTCACTCCTGCTTACGCTGCCCCTCTCACTCCTGCTTACGCTGCCCCTCTCACTCCTGCTTACGCTGCCCCTCTCACTCCTGCTTACGCTGCCCTACTCACTCCTGCTTACGATGCGCCTCTCAGTCCTGCTAACGCTGCCCCTCTCATTCCTGCTTACGCTGCCCCTCTCACTCCTGCTTGCGCTGCCCATCTCACTCCTGCGCATGCTGCCCCTCTCACTCCCGCGCACGCTGCCCCTCTCACTACCGCTTACGCTGCCCCTCTCACTCCTGCTTACGCTGCCCCTCTCACTCATGCTTACGCTGCCCCTCTCACTCCTGCGCATGCTGCCCCTCTCACTCCCGCTTGCGCTACCCCTCTCACTGCTGCATAAGCTGCCCCTCTCACTCCTGCTTACCCTGCCCCTCTGACTCCTGCTTACGCTGCCCTACTCATTCCTGCTTATGATGCGCCTCTCCGTCCTGCTAACGCTGCCCCTCTCACTCCTGCTTTCGCCGCCCCTCTCACTCCTGCATAACAGCCCCTCTCGATCCTGCTTACGCTGCGCCTTTCACTCCTGCTAACGCTGCCCCTCTCACTCCTGCTTACGCTGCCCCTCTCACTCCTGCTTACGCTGCCCCTCTCACTCCTGCTTACGCTGCCCCTCTCACTGCTGCATAAGATGCCCCTCTCAGTCCTGCTTATGCCGCCCCTCTCACTCCTGCTTACGCCGCCCCTCTCACTCCTGCTTACGCCGCCCCTCTCACTCCTGCTTACGCCGCCCCTCTCACTCCTGCTTACGCCGCCCCTCTCACTCCTGCTTACGCCGCCCCTCTCACTCCTGCTTACGCCGCCCCGCTCACTCCTGCTTACGCTGCCCTACTCACTCCTGCTTACGATGCGCCTCTCAGTCCTGCTAACGCTGCCCCTCTCACTCCTGCGCACGCTGTCCCTCTCACTCCTGCTTGCGCTGCCCATCTCACTCCTGCGCATGCTGCCCCTCTCACTCCCGCTTACGCTGCCCCTCTCGGTCCTGCTTACGCTGCGCCTCTCGGTCCTGCTTACGCTGCCCCTCTCACTCCCGCTTGCGCTGCGCCTCTCACTCCTGCTTACGCTGCCCCTCTCACTCCTGCTTACGCTGCCCCTCTCACTCCTGCTTACGCTGCCCCTCTCACTCCTGCTTACGCTGCCCCTCTCACTCCTGCTTACGCTGCCCCTCTCACTCCTGCTTACGCTGCCCCTCTCACTCCTGCTTACGCTGCCCCTCTCACTCCTGCTTACGCTGCCCCTCTCACTCCTGCTTACGCTGCCCCTCTCACTCCTGCTTACGCTGCCCCTCTCACTCCTGCTTACGCTGCCCCTCTCACTCCTGCTTACGCTGCCCCTCTCACTCCTGCTTACGCTGCCCCTCTCACTCCTGCTTACGCTGCCCCTCTCACTCCTGCTTACGCTGCCCCTCTCACTCCTGCTTACGCTGCCCCTCTCACTCCTGCTTACGCTGCCCCTCTCACTCCTGCTTACGCTGCCCCTCTCACTCCTGCTTACGCTGCCCCTCTCACTCCTGCTTACGCTGCCCTACTCACTCCTGCTTACGATGCGCCTCTCAGTCCTGCTAACGCTGCCCCTCTCACTCCTGCGCACGCTGCCCCTCTCACTCCTGCTTGCGCTGCCCATCTCACTCCCGCGCACGCTGCCCCTCTCACTCCCGCTTACGCTGCCCCTCTCACTACCGCTTACGCTGCCCCTCTCACTCCTGCTTGCGCTGCCCATCTCACTCCCGCGCACGCTGCCCCTCTCACTCCCGCTTACGCTGCCCCTCTCACTCCTGCGCCTCTCGGTCCTGCTTACGCTGCCCCTCTCACTCCTGCGCATGCTGCCCCTCTCACTGCCGCTTGCGCTGCGCCTCTCACTCCTGCTGACGCTGCCCTACTCACTCCTGCTTACGATGCGCCTCTCCGTCCTGCTAACGCTGCCCCTCTCACTCCTGCATAGCAGCCCCTCTCGATCCTGCTTACGATGCGCCTCTCCGTCCTGCTAACGCTGCCCCTCTCACTCCTGCTTACGCTGCTCCTTTCACTCCTGCTTACGCTGCCACTCTCACTCCTGCTTACGCTGCCCCACTCACTCCTGCATGCGCTGGCCCTCTAATTCCCGCTTACGCTGCCCCTCTCACTACTGCTTATGCTGCCCCTCTCACTGCTGCAAAAGCTGCCCATCTCACTCCTGCTTACGCCGCCCCTCTCACTCCTGCTTACGCTGCCCCTCTCACTCCTGCTTACGCTGCCCCTCTCACTCCTGCATAAGATGCCCCTCTCACTCCTGCATAAGATGCCCCTCTCAGTCCTGCTTATGCCGCCCCTCTCACTCCTGCTTACGCCGCCCCTCTCACTCCTGCTTACGATGCGCCTCTCAGTCCTGCTTATGCTGTCCCCCTCACTCCTCCTTGCGCTGCCCCCCTCACTCCTGCGCACGCTGCCCCTCTCACTCCTGCTCGCGCTGCCCATCTCACTCCTGCGCATGCTGCCCCTCTCACTCCCGCGCACGCTGGCCCTCTCACTCCCGCTTCCGCTGCCCCTCTCACTCCTGCTTGCACTACCCCTCTCACTGCTGCATAAGCTGCCCCTCTCACTCCTGCTGACCCTGCCCCTCTCACTCCTGCTGACCCTGCCCCTCTCACTCCTGCTTACGCTGCCCCTCTCACTCCTGCTTACGCTGCCCCTCTCACTCCTGCTTACGCTGCCCCTCTCACTCCTGCTTACGCTGCCCCTCTCACTCCTGCTTACGCTGCCCCTCTCACTCCTGCTTACGCTGCCCCTCTCACTCCTGCTTACGCTGCCCCTCTCACTCCTGCTTACGCTGCCCCTCTCACTCCTGCTTACGCTGCCCCTCTCACTCCTGCTTACGCTGCCCCTCTCACTCCTGCTGACGCTGCCCCTCTCACTCCTGCTTACGCTGCCCTACTCACTCCTGCTTACGATGCGCCTCTCAGTCCTGCTAACGCTGCCCCTCTCACTCCTGCGCACGCTGCCCCTCTCACTCCTGCTTGCGCTGCCCATCTCACTCCCGCGCACGCTGCCCCTCTCACTCCCGCTTACGCTGCCCCTCTCACTACCGCTTACGCTGCCCCTCTCACTCCTGCTTGCGCTGCCCATCTCACTCCCGCGCACGCTGCCCCTCTCACTCCCGCTTACGCTGCCCCTCTCACTCCTGCGCCTCTCGGTCCTGCTTACGCTGCCCCTCTCACTCCTGCGCATGCTGCCCCTCTCACTGCCGCTTGCGCTGCGCCTCTCACTCCTGCTGACGCTGCCCTACTCACTCCTGCTTACGATGCGCCTCTCCGTCCTGCTAACGCTGCCCCTCTCACTCCTGCATAGCAGCCCCTCTCGATCCTGCTTACGATGCGCCTCTCCGTCCTGCTAACGCTGCCCCTCTCACTCCTGCTTACGCTGCTCCTTTCACTCCTGCTTACGCTGCCACTCTCACTCCTGCTTACGCTGCCCCACTCACTCCTGCATGCGCTGGCCCTCTAATTCCCGCTTACGCTGCCCCTCTCACTACTGCTTATGCTGCCCCTCTCACTGCTGCAAAAGCTGCCCATCTCACTCCTGCTTACGCCGCCCCTCTCACTCCTGCTTACGCCGCCCCTCTCACTCCTGCTTACGCTGCCCCTCTCACTCCTGCTTACGCTGCCCCTCTCACTCCTGCATAAGATGCCCCTCTCACTCCTGCATAAGATGCCCCTCTCAGTCCTGCTTATGCCGCCCCTCTCACTCCTGCTTACGCCGCCCCTCTCACTCCTGCTTACGATGCGCCTCTCAGTCCTGCTTATGCTGTCCCCCTCACTCCTCCTTGCGCTGCCCCCCTCACTCCTGCGCACGCTGCCCCTCTCACTCCTGCTCGCGCTGCCCATCTCACTCCTGCGCATGCTGCCCCTCTCACTCCCGCGCACGCTGGCCCTCTCACTCCCGCTTCCGCTGCCCCTCTCACTCCTGCTTGCACTACCCCTCTCACTGCTGCATAAGCTGCCCCTCTCACTCCTGCTGACCCTGCCCCTCTCACTCCTGCTGACCCTGCCCCTCTCACTCCTGCTTGCGCTGCGCTCTCACTCCTGCTAACGCTGCCCCTCTCACTCCTGCTTTCGCCGCCCCTCTCACTCCTGCATAACAGCCCCTCTCGATCCTGCTTACGCTGCCCCTCTCACTCCTGCTTACCCTGCCCCTCTCACTCCTGCTGACCCTGCCCCTCTCACTCCTGCTTGCGCTGCGCTCTCACTCCTGCTAACGCTGCCCCTCTCACTCCTGCTTTCGCCGCCCCTCTCACTCCTGCATAACAGCCCCTCTCGATCCTGCTTACGCTGCCCCTCTCACTCCTGCGCATGCTGCCCCTCTCACTCCTGCGCATGCTGCCCCTCTCACTCCTGCGCATGCTGCCCCTCTCACTCCCGCACACGCTGCCCCTCTCACTCCCGCCTACGCTGCCCCTCTCACTCCTGCTTGCGCTGCCCATCTCACTCCTGCGCACGCTGACACTCTCACTCCTGCGCACGCTGCCCCTCGCACTCCCGCTTACGCTGCCCCTCTCATTCCTGCTGACGCTGCCCCTCTCACTGCTGCTTACGATGCGCCTCTCGGTCCTGCTAACCCTGCCTACTCACTCCTGCTTACGCTGCTCCTCTCACTCCTGCTTACGCTGCCCCTCTCACTGCTGCATAAGCTGCCCCTCTCACTCCTGCTTATGCCGCCCCTCTCACTCCTGCTTACGCTGCTCCTCTCACTCCTGCTTCCGCTGCCCCTCTCACTCCTGCTTACGCTCCGCTACTCACACCTGCCTACGATGCGCCTCTCAGTCCTGCTAACGCTGCCCCCCTCACTCCTGCGCACGCTGCCCCTCTCACTCCTGCTTGCGCTGCCCATCTCACTGCTGCGCACGCTGCCCATCTCACTCCTGCTTACGCTGCCCCTCTCACTCCTGCTTACGCTGCCCCTCTCACTCCTGCTTACGCTGCCCCTCTCACTCCTGCTTACGCTGCCCCTCTCACTCCTGCTTACGCTGCCCCTCTCACTCCTGCTTACGCTGCCCTACTCACTCCTGCTTACGATGCGCCTCTCAGTCCTGCTAACGCTGCCCCTCTCACTCCTGCGCACGCTGCCCCTCTCACTCCTGCTTGCGCTGCCCATCTCACTCCCGCGCACGCTGCCCCTCTCACTACCGCTTACGCTGCCCCTCTCACTACCGCTTACGCTGCCCCTCTCACTCCTGCTTGCGCTGCCCATCTCACTCCCGCGCACGCTGCCCCTCTCACTCCCGCTTACGCTGCCCCTCTCACTCCTGCGCCTCTCGGTCCTGCTTACGCTGCCCCTCTCACTCCTGCGCATGCTGCCCCTCTCACTGCCGCTTGCGCTGCGCCTCTCACTCCTGCTGACGCTGCCCTACTCACTCCTGCTTACGATGCGCCTCTCCGTCCTGCTAACGCTGCCCCTCTCACTCCTGCATAGCAGCCCCTCTCGATCCTGCTTACGATGCGCCTCTCCGTCCTGCTAACGCTGCCCCTCTCACTCCTGCTTACGCTGCTCCTTTCACTCCTGCTTACGCTGCCACTCTCACTCCTGCTTACGCTGCCCCACTCACTCCTGCATGCGCTGGCCCTCTAATTCCCGCTTACGCTGCCCCTCTCACTACTGCTTATGCTGCCCCTCTCACTGCTGCAAAAGCTGCCCATCTCACTCCTGCTTACGCCGCCCCTCTCACTCCTGCTTACGCTGCCCCTCTCACTCCTGCTTACGCTGCCCCTCTCACTCCTGCATAAGATGCCCCTCTCACTCCTGCATAAGATGCCCCTCTCAGTCCTGCTTATGCCGCCCCTCTCACTCCTGCTTACGCCGCCCCTCTCACTCCTGCTTACGATGCGCCTCTCAGTCCTGCTTATGCTGTCCCCCTCACTCCTCCTTGCGCTGCCCCCCTCACTCCTGCGCACGCTGCCCCTCTCACTCCTGCTCGCGCTGCCCATCTCACTCCTGCGCATGCTGCCCCTCTCACTCCCGCGCACGCTGGCCCTCTCACTCCCGCTTCCGCTGCCCCTCTCACTCCTGCTTGCACTACCCCTCTCACTGCTGCATAAGCTGCCCCTCTCACTCCTGCTGACCCTGCCCCTCTCACTCCTGCTGACCCTGCCCCTCTCACTCCTGCTTGCGCTGCGCTCTCACTCCTGCTAACGCTGCCCCTCTCACTCCTGCTTTCGCCGCCCCTCTCACTCCTGCATAACAGCCCCTCTCGATCCTGCTTACGCTGCCCCTCTCACTCCTGCTTACCCTGCCCCTCTCACTCCTGCTGACCCTGCCCCTCTCACTCCTGCTTGCGCTGCGCTCTCACTCCTGCTAACGCTGCCCCTCTCACTCCTGCTTTCGCCGCCCCTCTCACTCCTGCTTTCGCCGCCCCTCTCACTCCTGCATAACAGCCCCTCTCGATCCTGCTTACGCTGCCCCTCTCACTCCTGCGCATGCTGCCCCTCTCACTCCTGCGCATGCTGCCCCTCTCACTCCTGCGCATGCTGCCCCTCTCACTCCCGCGCACGCTGCCCCTCTCACTCCCGCCTACGCTGCCCCTCTCACTCCTGCTTGCGCTGCCCATCTCACTCCTGCGCACGCTGACACTCTCACTCCTGCGCACGCTGCCCCTCGCACTCCCGCTTACGCTGCCCCTCTCATTCCTGCTGACGCTGCCCCTCTCACTGCTGCTTACGATGCGCCTCTCGGTCCTGCTAACCCTGCCTACTCACTCCTGCTTACGCTGCTCCTCTCACTCCTGCTTACGCTGCCCCTCTCACTGCTGCATAAGCTGCCCCTCTCACTCCTGCTTATGCCGCCCCTCTCACTCCTGCTTACGCTGCTCCTCTCACTCCTGCTTCCGCTGCCCCTCTCACTCCTGCTTACGCTCCGCTACTCACACCTGCCTACGATGCGCCTCTCAGTCCTGCGCACGCTGCCCCTCTCACTCCTGCGCACGCTGCCCCTCTCACTCCTGCTTGCGCTGCCCATCTCACTGCTGCGCACGCTGCCCATCTCACTCCTGCTTACCCTGCCCCTCTCACTCCTGCTTACGCTGCCCTACTCACTCGTGCTTACGCTGCCCCTCTCACTCGTGCTTACGCTGCCCCTCTCACTCGTGCTTACGCTGCCCCTCTCACTCGTGCTTACGCTGCCCCTCTCACTCGTGCTTACGCTGCCCCTCTCACTCGTGCTTACGCTGCCCCTCTCACTCGTGCTTACGCTGCCCCTCTCACTCGTGCTTGCGCTACCCGTCTCACTGCTGCAGAAGCTGCCCCTCTCACTCCTCCTTGCGCTGCCCCTCTCACTCCTGCGCATGCTGCCCCTCTCACCCCTGCGCACGCTGCCCCTCTCACTCCCGCTTACGCTGCCCCTCTCACTCCTGCTTACGCTGCCCCTCTCACACCCGCTTGCGCTGCCCCTCTCACTCCTGCTTGCGCTATCCCTCTCACTGCTGCATTAGCTGGCCCTCTCACTGCTTCTTACTCTGCCCCTCTCCCTCCTGCTTACGCTGCGCTCTCACTCCTGCATCAGCTGCCCCTCTCACTCCTGCCTAAGCTGCCCCTCTCACTCCTGCCTAAGCTGCCCCTCTCACTCCTGCATAAGCATCCCCTCTCACTCATGCTTAAGCTGCCCCTCTAACGTCTGCTTATGCTGCCCCACTCACTCCTGCTTACGCTGCCCCTCTCACTCCTGCCTAAGCTGCCCCTCTCACACCTGCATAAGCATCCCCTCTCACTCATGCATCAGCTGCCCCGGTAACTTCTGCTTAAGCAGCCCCTCTCACTTCTGCTTACGTTGCCCCTCTCACTCCTGCTAACGCTGCCCCTCTCACTCCTGCGCACGCTGCCCCTCTCACTCCTGCGCACGCTGCCCCTCTCACTCCTGCGCACGCTGCCCCTCTCACTCCTGCGCTCGCTGCCCCTCTCACTGCCGCTTACGCTGCCCCTCTCATTCCTGCTTACGCTGCCCCACTCACTCCTGCGCATGCTGCCCCTCTCACACCCCCTTGCACTGCCCCTCTCACTCCTGCTTGCGGTACCCCTCTCACTGCTGCATAAGCTGCCCCTCTCACTCCTGCTTACCCTGCCCCTCTCACTCCTGCTTACGCTGTGCTCTCACTCCTGCTTACGCTGCCCTACTCACTGCTGCTTCCGATGCGCCTCTCAGTCCTGCTAACGCTGCCCCACTCACTCCTGCGCATGCTGCCCCTCTCACTCCCGCTTGCGCTGCCCCTCTCACTCCTGCTTGCGCGACCCCTCTCACTGCTGCATGAGCTGCCCCTCTCACTCCTGGCTAAGCTGCCGCTCTCACACCTGCATCAGCATGCCCTCTCACTCATGCATAAGCTGCCCCTCTAACTTCTGCTTACGCAGCCCCTCTCACTTCTGGTTACGCAGCCCCTCTCACTCCTGCTTACGCCGCCCCTCTCACTCTTGCTTACGCTGCTCCTCTCACTCCTGCTTACGTTGCCCCTCTCACTCCTGCTTACGCTGCCCCTCTCACTCCTGCTTACGCTGCCCCCTCACTCCTGCTTACGCTGCCCCCTCACTCCTGCTTACGCTGCCCCCTCACTCCTGCTTACGCTGCGCGACTCACTCCTGCCTACGATGCGCCTCTCAGTCCTGCGCACGCTGCCCCTCTCACTCCTGCGCACGCTGCCCCTCGCACTCCCGCTGACGCTGCCCCTCTCATTCCTGCTTACGGTGCCCCTCTCATTCCTGCTTACGATGCGCCTCTCGGTCCTGCTTACGCTGCCCCACTCACTCCTGCGCATGCTGCCCCTCTCACTCCCGCTTGCGCTGCCCCTCTCACTCCCGCTTGCGCTACCCCTCTCACTGCTGCATAAGCTGCCCCTCTCACTCCTGCTTACCCTGCCCCTCTCACTCCTGCTTGCGCTACCCCTCTCACTGCTGCATAAGCTGCCCCTCTCACTCCTGCTAACCCTGCCCCTCTCACTCCTGCTTACGCTGCGCTCTCACTCCTGCTTACGCTGCCTACTCACTCCTGCTTACGCTGCTCCTCTCACTCCTGCTTACGCTGCCCCTCTCACTGCTGCATAAGCTGCCCCTCTCACTGCTGCTTATGCCGCCCCTCGCACTGCTGCTTACGCTGCCCCTCGCACTCCTGCTTACGCTGCCCCGCTCACTCCTGCTTACGCTGCGCTTCTCACTCCTGCCTACAATGCGCCTCTCAGTCCTGCTAACGCTGTCTCTCTCACTCCTGCGCACGCTGCCCCTCTCACTCCTGCTTGCGCTGCCCCTCTCACTCCTGCGCACGCTGCCCCTCTCACTCCTGCGCTCGCTGCCCCTCTCACTCCTGCGCTCGCTGCCCCTCTCACTCCCGCTTACGCTGCCCCTCTCATTCCTGCTTACGCTGCCCCTCTCACTGCTGCTTACGATGCGCCTCTCGGTCCTGCTTACGCTGCCCCACTCACTCCTGCGCATGCTGCCCCGCTTGCGCTGCCCCTCTCACTCCTGCAGAAGCTGCCCCTCTCACTCCTGCATACCCTGCCCCTCTCACTCCTGCTTACGCTGCTCTCTCACTCCTGCTTACGCTGCACTACTCATTCCTGCCTACGACGCGCCTCTCAGTCCTGCTAACGCTGCCCCTCTCACTCCTGCTCACGCAGCCCCTCTCACTCCTGCTAACGCTGCCCCTCTCACTCCTGCGCACGCTGCGCCTCTCACTGCTGCGCACGCTGCCCCTCTCACTCCTGCGCATGCTGCCCATCTCACTCCTGCGCACGCTGTCCCTCTCACTCCTGCGCACGCTGCCCCTCTCACTCCCGCTTACGCTGCCCCTCTCATTCCTGCTTAACGCTGCCCCTCTCACTGCTGCTTACGATGCGCCTCTCGGTCCTGCTTATGCTGCCCCACTCACTCCTGCGCATGCTGCCCCTCTCACTCCTGCTTGCGCTACACGTCTCACTGCTGCATAAGCAGCCCCTCGCACTCCTGCTTACCGTGCCCCTCTCACTCCTGCTTTCTCTGCGCTCTCACTCCTGCTTACGATGCGCCTCTCAGTCCTGCTAACCCTGCCCCTCTCACTCCACCTTGCGCTGCCCCTCTCACTCCTGCGTTGCCCCTCTCACTCCTGCGCATGCTGCCCCCCTCACTCCTACGCACGCTGCCCCTCTCACTCCCGCTTACGCTGCCCCTCTCACTCCTGCTTACGCTGCCCCACTCACTGCTGCTTCCGATGCGCCTCTCGGTCCTGCTTACGCTGCCCCTCTCACTCCCGCTTGCGCTGCCCCTCTCACTCCTGCTTGCGCTATCCCTCTCACTGCTGCTTTAGCTGCCCCTCTCACTGCTTCTTACTCTGCCCCTCTCCCTCCTGCTTACGCTGCGCTCTCACTCCTGCATAAGCTGCCCCTCTCACTCCTGCTTACGCTGCCCCTCTCACTCCTGCTTATGGTGCCCCTCTCACTGCTGCATTAGCTGCCCATCTCACTTCTGCTTACGCTGCTCCACTCACTCCTGCATACGCTGCCGCTCTCACTCCTGCATACGCTGCCCCTCTCACTCCTGCTTACGCCGCCCCTCTCACTCCTGCTTACGCCGCCCCTCTCACTCCTGCTTACGCTGCCCCGCTCACTCCTGCGCACGCTGCCCCTCTCACTCGTGCTTACGCTGCCCCTCTCACTCGTGCTTACGCTGCCCCTCTCACTCGTGCTTACGCTGCCCCTCTCACTCCTGCTTGCGCGACCCGTCTCACTGCTGCAGAAGCTGCCCCTCTCACTCCTCCTTGCGCTGCCCCTCTCACTCCTGCGCATGCTGCCCCTCTCACCCCTGCGCACGCTGCCCCTCTCACTCCCGCTTACGCTGCCCCTCTCACTCCTGCTTACGCTGCCCCTCTCACTCCTGCTTACGCTGCCCCTCTCACTCCTGCTTACGCTGCCCCTCTCACTCCTGCTTACGCTGCCCTACTCACTCCTGCTTACGATGCGCCTCTCAGTCCTGCTAACGCTGCCCCTCTCACTCCCGCGCACGCTGCCCCTCTCACTCCCGCCTACGCTGCCCCTCTCACTCCTGCTTGCGCTGCCCATCTCACTCCTGCGCACGCTGACACTCTCACTCCTGCGCACGCTGCCCCTCGCACTCCCGCTTACGCTGCCCCTCTCATTCCTGCTTACGCTGCCCCTCTCACTGGTGCTTACGATGCGCCTCTCGGTCCTGCTTACGCTGCCCCACTCACTCCTGCGCATCCCGCCCCTCTCACTCCTGCTTCCGCTGCTCCTCTCACTCCTGCTTACGCTGCCCCTCTCACTGCTGCATAAGCTGCCCCTCTCACTCCTGCTTATGCCGCCCCTCTCACTCCTGCTTACGCCGCTCCTCTCACTCCTGCTTACGCTGCCCCTCTCACTCCTGCTTACGCTGCCCCTCTCACTCCTGCTTACGCTCCGCTCCTCACACCTGCCTACGATGCGCCTCTCAGTCCTGCTAACGCTGCCCCTCTCACTCCTGCGCACGCTGCCCCTCTCACTCCTGCTTGCGCTGCCCATCTCACTGCTGCGCACGCTGCCCATCTCACTCCTGCTTACCCTGCCCCTCTCACTCCTGCTTACGCTGCCCTACTCACTCCTGCTTACGCTGCCCCTCTCACTCGTGCTTACGCTGCCCCTCTCACTCCTGCTTACGCTGCCCCTCACTCCTGCTTGCGCTACCCGTCTCACTGCTGCAGAAGCTGCCCCTCTCACTCCTCCTTGCGCTGCCCCTCTCACACCTGCGCATGCTGCCCCTCTCACACCTGCGCACGCTGCCCCTCTCACTCCCGCTTACGCTGCCCCTCTCACTCCTGCTTACGCTGCCCCTCTCACTCCCGCTTACGCTGCCCCTCTCACTCCTGCTTGCGCTATCCCTCTCCCTGCTGCATTAGCTGGCCCTCTCACTGCTTCTAACTCTGCCCCTCTCCCTCCTGCTTACGCTGCGCTCTCACTCCTGCATCAGCTGCCCCTCTCACTCCTGCCTAAGCTGCCCCTCTCTCACCTGCAAAAGCATCCCCTCTCACTCATGCATCAGCTGCCCCGGTAACTTCTGCTTAAGCAGCCCCTCTCACTTCTGCTTACGTTGCCCCTCTCACTCCTGCTCACGCTGCCCCTCTCACTCCTGCGCACGCTGCCCCTCTCACTCCTGCTTGCGCTGCCCCTCTCACTCCTGCGCTCGCTGCCCCTCTCACTCCTGCGCTCGCTGCCCCTCTCACTCCCGCTTACGCTGCCCCTCTCATTCCTGCTTACGCTGCCCCACTCACTCCTGCGCATGCTGCCCCTCTCACACCCCCTTGCACTGCCCCTCTCACTCCTGCTTGCGGTACCCCTCTCACTGCTGCATAAGCTGCCCCTCTCACTCCTGCTTACCCTGCCCCTCTCACTCCTGCTTACGCTGTGCTCTCACTCCTGCTTACGCTGCCCTACTCACTGCTGCTTACGATGCGCCTCTCAGTCCTGCTAACGCTGCCCCACTCACTCCTGCGCATGCTGCCCCTCTCACTCCCGCTTGCGCTGCCCCTCTCACTCCTGCTTGCGCGACCCCTCTCACTGCTGCATGAGCTGCCCCTCTCACTCCTGGCTAAGCTGCCGCTCTCACACCTGCATCAGCATGCCCTCTCACTCATGCATAAGCTGCCCCTCTAACTTCTGCTTACGCAGCCCCTCTCACTTCTGGTTACGCAGCCCCTCTCACTTCTGTTTACGCTGCCCCTCTCACTCCTGCTTACGCCGCCCCTCTCACTCTTGCTTACGCTGCTCCTCTCACTCCTGCTTACGTTGCCCCTCTCACTCCTGCTTACGCTGCCCCTCTCACTCCTGCTTACGCTGCCCCTCTCACTCCTGCTTACGCTGCCCCCTCACTCCTGCTTACGCTGCCCCCTCACTCCTGCTTACGCTGCCCCCTCACTCCTGCTTACGCTGCTCCCTCACTCCTGCTTACGCTGCGCGACTCACTCCTGCCTAAAATGCGCCTCTCAGTCCTGCGCACGCTGCCCCTCTCACTCCTGCGCACGCTGCCCCTCGCAGTCCCGCTGACGCTGCCCCTCTCATTCCTGCTTACGGTGCCCCGCTCATTCCTGCTTACGATGCGCCTCTCGGTCCTGCTTACGCTGCCCCACTCACTCCTGCGCATGCTGCCCCTCTCACTCCCGCTTGCGCTGCCCCTCTCACTCCCGCTTGCGCTACCCCTCTCACTGCTGCACAAGCTGCCCCTCTCACTCCTGCTTACCCTGCCCCTCTCACTCCTGCTTGCGCTGCGCTCTCACTCCTGCTTACGCTGCTCCTCTCACTCCTGCTTACGCTGCCCCTCTCACTGCTGCATAAGCTGCCCCTCTCACTGCTGCTTACGCTGCCCCTCGCACTCCTGCTTACGCTGCCCCGCTCACTCCTGCTTACGCTGCGCTTCTCACTCCTGCCGACAATGCGCCTCTCAGTCCTGCTAATGCTGTCTCTCTCACTCCTGCGCACGCTGCCCCTCTCACTCCTGCTTGCGCTGCCCCTCTCACTCCTGCGCACGCTGCCCCTCTCACTCCTGCGCTCGCTGCCCCTCTCACTCCCGCTTACGCTGCCCCTCTCATTCCTGCTTACGCTGCCCCTCTCACTGCTGCTTACGATGCGCCTCTCGGTCCTGCTTACGCTGCCCCACTCACTCCTGCGCATGCTGCCCCGCTTGCGCTGCCCCTCTCACTCCTGCATAAGCTGCCCCTCTCACTCCTGCATACCCTGCCCCTCTCACTCCTGCTTACGCTGCTCTCTCACTCCTGCTTACGCTGCACTACTCACTCCTGCTTACGCTGCTCCTCTCACTCCTGCTTACGCTGCCCCTCTCACTCCTGCTTACGCTGCCTCTCTCACTGCTGCATAAGCTGCCCCTCTCACTCCTGCTTATGCCGCCCCTCTCACTCCTGCTTACGCTGCCCCTCTCACTCCTGCTTACGCTGCGCTACTCACTCCTGCCTACGATGCGCCTCTCAGTCCTGCTAACGCTGCCCCTCTCACTCCTGCTCACGCAGCCCCTCTCACTCCTGCTAACGCTGCCCCTCTCACTCCTGCGCACGCTGCGCCTCTCACTCCTGCGCACGCTGCCCCTCTCACTCCTGCTTGCGCTGCCCATCTCACTCCTGCGCACGCTGCCCCTCTCACTCCCGCTTACGCTGCCCCTCATATTCCTGCTTAACGCTGCCCCTCTCACTGCTGCTGACGATGCGCCTCTCGGTCCTGCTTATGCTGCCCCACTCACTCCTGCGCATGCTGCCCCTCTCACACCCGCTTACGCTGCCCCTCTCACTCCTGCTTGCGCTACACGTCTCACTGCTGCATAAGCAGCCCCTCTCACACCTGCTAACCGTGCCCCTCTCACTCCTGCTTACTCTGCGCTCTCACTCCTGCTTACGATGCGCCTCTCAGTCCTGCTAACCCTGCCCCTCTCACTCCACCTTGCGCTGCCCCTCTCACTCCTGCGCTGCCCCTCTCACTCCTGCGCATGCTGCCCCTCTCACTCCTACGCACGCTGCCCCTCTCACTCCCGCTTACGCTGCCCCTCTCACTCCTGCTTACGCTGCCCCACTCACTGCTGCTTACGATGCGCCTCTCGGTCCTGCTGACGCTGCCCCTCTCACTCCCGCTTGCGCTGCCCCTCTCACTCCTGCTTGCGCTATCCCTCTCACTGCTGCTTTAGCTGCCCCTCTCACTGCTTCTAACTCTGCCCCTCTCCCTCCTGCTTACGCTGCGCTCTCACTCCTGCATAAGCTGCCCCTCTCACTCCTGCTTACGCTGCCCCTCTCACTCCTGCTTATGGTGCCCCTCTCACTGCTGCATTAGCTGCCCATCTCACTTCTGCTTACGCTGCCCCACTCACTCCTGCTTATGCTGCTCCACTCACTCCTGCATACGCTGCCCCTCTCACTCCTGCATACGCTGCCCCTCTCACTCCTGCTTACGCCGCCCCTCTCACTCCTGCTTACGCCGCCCCTCTCACTCCTGCTTACGCTGCCCCGCTCACTCCTGCTTACGCTGCCCCGCTCACTCCTGCTTACGCTGCCCCTCTCACTCCTGCTTACGCTGCCCCTCTCACTCCTGCTTGCGCTGCCCTACTCACTCCTGCTTACGATGCGCCTCTCAGTCCTGCTAACGCTGTCCCTCTCATTCCTGCGCACGCTGCCCCTCTCACTCCTGCTTGCGCTGCCCATCTCACTCCTGCGCATGCTGCCCCTCTCACTCCCGCGCACGCTGCCACTCTCACTCCCGCTTACGCTGCCCCTCTCACTTCTGCTTACGCTGCCCCTCTCACTCCTGCTTACGCTGCCCCTCTCACTCCTGCTTACGCTGCCCCTCTCACTCCTGCTTACCCTGCCCCTCTCACTCCTGCTTACGCTGCCCTACTCACTCCTGCTTATGATGTGCCTCTCCGTCCTGCTAACGCTGCCCCTCTCACTCCTGCTTACCCTGCCCCTCTCCCTCCTGCTTACGCTGCCCCTCTCACTCATACTCAAGCTGACCCTCTAACTTCTGTTTACGCTGCCCCACTCACTCCTGCTTACGCCGCCCCTCTCACTCCTGCTTACGCTGCCCCTCTCACTCCTGCTTACGCTGCCCCTCTCACTCCTGCTTACGCTGCCCCTCTCACTCCTACTTACGCTGCCCCTCTCACTCCTGCTTACGCTGCACTACTCATTCCTGCCTACGACGCGCCTCTCAGTCCTGCTAACGCTGCCCCTCTCACTCCTGCTCACGCAGCCCCTCTCACTCCTGCTAACGCTGCCCCTCTCACTCCTGCGCACGCTGCGCCTCTCACTGCTGCGCACGCTGCCCCTCTCACTCCTGCGCACGCTGCCCATCTCACTCCTGCGCACGCTGTCCCTCTCACTCCTGCGCACGCTGCCCCTCTCACTCCCGCTTACGCTGCCCCTCTCATTCCTGCTTAACGCTGCCCCTCTCACTGCTGCTTACGATGCGCCTCTCGGTCCTGCTTATGCTGCCCCACTCACTCCTGCGCATGCTGCCCCTCTCACTCCTGCTTGCGCTACACGTCTCACTGCTGCATAAGCAGCCCCTCTCACTCCTGCTTACCGTGCCCCTCTCACTCCTGCTTTCTCTGCGCTCTCACTCCTGCTTACGATGCGCCTCTCAGTCCTGCTAACCCTGCCCCTCTCACTCCACCTTGCGCTGCCCCTCTCACTCCTGCGTTGCCCCTCTCACTCCTGCGCATGCTGCCCCCCTCACTCCTACGCACGCTGCCCCTCTCACTCCCGCTTACGCTGCCCCTCTCACTCCTGCTTACGCTGCCCCACTCACTGCTGCTTCCGATGCGCCTCTCGGTCCTGCTTACGCTGCCCCTCTCACTCCCGCTTGCGCTGCCCCTCTCACTCCTGCTTGCGCTATCCCTCTCACTGCTGCTTTAGCTGCCCCTCTCACTGCTTCTTACTCTGCCCCTCTCCCTCCTGCTTACGCTGCGCTCTCACTCCTGCATAAGCTGCCCCTCTCACTCCTGCTTACGCTGCCCCTCTCACTCCTGCTTATGGTGCCCCTCTCACTGCTGCATTAGCTGCCCATCTCACTTCTGCTTACGCTGCTCCACTCACTCCTGCATACGCTGCCGCTCTCACTCCTGCATACGCTGCCCCTCTCACTCCTGCTTACGCCGCCCCTCTCACTCCTGCTTACGCCGCCCCTCTCACTCCTGCTTACGCTGCCCCGCTCACTCCTGCGCACGCTGCCCCTCTCACTCGTGCTTACGCTGCCCCTCTCACTCGTGCTTACGCTGCCCCTCTCACTCGTGCTTACGCTGCCCCTCTCACTCCTGCTTGCGCGACCCGTCTCACTGCTGCAGAAGCTGCCCCTCTCACTCCTCCTTGCGCTGCCCCTCTCACTCCTGCGCATGCTGCCCCTCTCACCCCTGCGCACGCTGCCCCTCTCACTCCCGCTTACGCTGCCCCTCTCACTCCTGCTTACGCTGCCCCTCTCACTCCTGCTTACGCTGCCCCTCTCACTCCTGCTTACGCTGCCCCTCTCACTCCTGCTTACGCTGCCCTACTCACTCCTGCTTACGATGCGCCTCTCAGTCCTGCTAACGCTGCCCCTCTCACTCCCGCGCACGCTGCCCCTCTCACTCCCGCCTACGCTGCCCCTCTCACTCCTGCTTGCGCTGCCCATCTCACTCCTGCGCACGCTGACACTCTCACTCCTGCGCACGCTGCCCCTCGCACTCCCGCTTACGCTGCCCCTCTCATTCCTGCTTACGCTGCCCCTCTCACTGGTGCTTACGATGCGCCTCTCGGTCCTGCTTACGCTGCCCCACTCACTCCTGCGCATCCCGCCCCTCTCACTCCTGCTTCCGCTGCTCCTCTCACTCCTGCTTACGCTGCCCCTCTCACTGCTGCATAAGCTGCCCCTCTCACTCCTGCTTACGCTGCCCCGCTCACTCCTGCTTACGCTGCGCTTCTCACTCCTGCCGACAATGCGCCTCTCAGTCCTGCTAATGCTGTCTCTCTCACTCCTGCGCACGCTGCCCCTCTCACTCCTGCTTGCGCTGCCCCTCTCACTCCTGCGCACGCTGCCCCTCTCACTCCTGCGCTCGCTGCCCCTCTCACTCCCGCTTACGCTGCCCCTCTCATTCCTGCTTACGCTGCCCCTCTCACTGCTGCTTACGATGCGCCTCTCGGTCCTGCTTACGCTGCCCCACTCACTCCTGCGCATGCTGCCCCGCTTGCGCTGCCCCTCTCACTCCTGCATAAGCTGCCCCTCTCACTCCTGCATACCCTGCCCCTCTCACTCCTGCTTCCGCTGCTCCTCTCACTCCTGCTTACGCTGCCCCTCTCACTGCTGCATAAGCTGCCCCTCTCACTCCTGCTTATGCCGCCCCTCTCACTCCTGCTTACGCCGCTCCTCTCACTCCTGCTTACGCTGCCCCTCTCACTCCTGCTTACGCTGCCCCTCTCACTCCTGCTTACGCTCCGCTCCTCACACCTGCCTACGATGCGCCTCTCAGTCCTGCTAACGCTGCCCCTCTCACTCCTGCGCACGCTGCCCCTCTCACTCCTGCTTGCGCTGCCCATCTCACTGCTGCGCACGCTGCCCATCTCACTCCTGCTTACCCTGCCCCTCTCACTCCTGCTTACGCTGCCCTACTCACTCCTGCTTACGCTGCCCCTCTCACTCGTGCTTACGCTGCCCCTCTCACTCCTGCTTACGCTGCCCCTCACTCCTGCTTGCGCTACCCGTCTCACTGCTGCAGAAGCTGCCCCTCTCACTCCTCCTTGCGCTGCCCCTCTCACACCTGCGCATGCTGCCCCTCTCACACCTGCGCACGCTGCCCCTCTCACTCCCGCTTACGCTGCCCCTCTCACTCCTGCTTACGCTGCCCCTCTCACTCCCGCTTACGCTGCCCCTCTCACTCCTGCTTGCGCTATCCCTCTCCCTGCTGCATTAGCTGGCCCTCTCACTGCTTCTAACTCTGCCCCTCTCCCTCCTGCTTACGCTGCGCTCTCACTCCTGCATCAGCTGCCCCTCTCACTCCTGCCTAAGCTGCCCCTCTCTCACCTGCAAAAGCATCCCCTCTCACTCATGCATCAGCTGCCCCGGTAACTTCTGCTTAAGCAGCCCCTCTCACTTCTGCTTACGTTGCCCCTCTCACTCCTGCTAACGCTGCCCCTCTCACTCCTGCGCACGCTGCCCCTCTCACTCCTGCTTGCGCTGCCCCTCTCACTCCTGCGCTCGCTGCCCCTCTCACTCCTGCGCTCGCTGCCCCTCTCACTCCCGCTTACGCTGCCCCTCTCATTCCTGCTTACGCTGCCCCACTCACTCCTGCGCATGCTGCCCCTCTCACACCCCCTTGCACTGCCCCTCTCACTCCTGCTTGCGGTACCCCTCTCACTGCTGCATAAGCTGCCCCTCTCACTCCTGCTTACCCTGCCCCTCTCACTCCTGCTTACGCTGTGCTCTCACTCCTGCTTACGCTGCCCTACTCACTGCTGCTTACGATGCGCCTCTCAGTCCTGCTAACGCTGCCCCACTCACTCCTGCGCATGCTGCCCCTCTCACTCCCGCTTGCGCTGCCCCTCTCACTCCTGCTTGCGCGACCCCTCTCACTGCTGCATGAGCTGCCCCTCTCACTCCTGGCTAAGCTGCCGCTCTCACACCTGCATCAGCATGCCCTCTCACTCATGCATAAGCTGCCCCTCTAACTTCTGCTTACGCAGCCCCTCTCACTTCTGGTTACGCAGCCCCTCTCACTTCTGTTTACGCTGCCCCTCTCACTCCTGCTTACGCCGCCCCTCTCACTCTTGCTTACGCTGCTCCTCTCACTCCTGCTTACGTTGCCCCTCTCACTCCTGCTTACGCTGCCCCTCTCACTCCTGCTTACGCTGCCCCTCTCACTCCTGCTTACGCTGCCCCCTCACTCCTGCTTACGCTGCCCCCTCACTCCTGCTTACGCTGCCCCCTCACTCCTGCTTACGCTGCTCCCTCACTCCTGCTTACGCTGCGCGACTCACTCCTGCCTAAAATGCGCCTCTCAGTCCTGCGCACGCTGCCCCTCTCACTCCTGCGCACGCTGCCCCTCGCAGTCCCGCTGACGCTGCCCCTCTCATTCCTGCTTACGGTGCCCCGCTCATTCCTGCTTACGATGCGCCTCTCGGTCCTGCTTACGCTGCCCCACTCACTCCTGCGCATGCTGCCCCTCTCACTCCCGCTTGCGCTGCCCCTCTCACTCCCGCTTGCGCTACCCCTCTCACTGCTGCACAAGCTGCCCCTCTCACTCCTGCTTACCCTGCCCCTCTCACTCCTGCTTGCGCTGCGCTCTCACTCCTGCTTACGCTGCTCCTCTCACTCCTGCTTACGCTGCCCCTCTCACTGCTGCTTATGCCGCCCCTCTCACTGCTGCTTACGCTGCCCCTCGCACTCCTGCTTACGCTGCCCCGCTCACTCCTGCTTACGCTGCGCTTCTCACTCCTGCCGACAATGCGCCTCTCAGTCCTGCTAATGCTGTCTCTCTCACTCCTGCGCACGCTGCCCCTCTCACTCCTGCTTGCGCTGCCCCTCTCACTCCTGCGCACGCTGCCCCTCTCACTCCTGCGCTCGCTGCCCCTCGCACTCCCGCTTACGCTCCCCCTCTCATTCCTGCTTACGCTGCCCCTCTCACTGCTGCTTACGATGCGCCTCTCGGTCCTGCTTACGCTGCCCCACTCACTCCTGCGCATGCTGCCCCGCTTGCGCTGCCCCTCTCACTCCTGCATAAGCTGCCCCTCTCACTCCTGCATACCCTGCCCCTCTCACTCCTGCTTATGCTGCTCTCTCACTCCTGCTTACGCTGCACTACTCACTCCTGCTTACGCTGCTCCTCTCACTCCTGCTTACGCTGCCCCTCTCACTCCTGCTTACGCTGCCTCTCTCACTGCTGCATAAGCTGCCCCTCTCACTCCTGCTTATGCCGCCCCTCTCACTCCTGCTTACGCTGCCCCTCTCACTCCTGCTTACGCTGCGCTACTCACTCCTGCCTACGATGCGCCTCTCAGTCCTGCTAACGCTGCCCCTCTCACTCCTGCTCACGCAGCCCCTCTCACTCCTGCTAACGCTGCCCCTCTCACTCCTGCGCACGCTGCGCCTCTCACTCCTGCGCACGCTGCCCCTCTCACTCCTGCTTGCGCTGCCCATCTCACTCCTGCGCACGCTGTCCCTCTCACTCCTGCGCACGCTGCCCCTCTCACTCCCGCTTACGCTGCCCCTCATATTCCTGCTTAACGCTGCCCCTCTCACTGCTGCTGACGATGCGCCTCTCGGTCCTGCTTATGCTGCCCCACTCACTCCTGCGCATGCTGCCCCTCTCACACCCGCTTACGCTGCCCCTCTCACTCCTGCTTGCGCTACACGTCTCACTGCTGCATAAGCAGCCCCTCTCACACCTGCTAACCGTGCCCCTCTCACTCCTGCTTACTCTGCGCTCTCACTCCTGCTTACGATGCGCCTCTCAGTCCTGCTAACCCTGCCCCTCTCACTCCACCTTGCGCTGCCCCTCTCACTCCTGCGCTGCCCCTCTCACTCCTGCGCATGCTGCCCCTCTCACTCCTACGCACGCTGCCCCTCTCACTCCCGCTTACGCTGCCCCTCTCACTCCTGCTTACGCTGCCCCACTCACTGCTGCTTACGATGCGCCTCTCGGTCCTGCTGACGCTGCCCCTCTCACTCCCGCTTGCGCTGCCCCTCTCACTCCTGCTTGCGCTATCCCTCTCACTGCTGCTTTAGCTGCCCCTCTCACTGCTTCTAACTCTGCCCCTCTCCCTCCTGCTTACGCTGCGCTCTCACTCCTGCATAAGCTGCCCCTCTCACTCCTGCTTACGCTGCCCCTCTCACTCCTGCTTATGGTGCCCCTCTCACTGCTGCATTAGCTGCCCATCTCACTTCTGCTTACGCTGCCCCACTCACTCCTGCTTATGCTGCTCCACTCACTCCTGCATACGCTGCCCCTCTCACTCCTGCATACGCTGCCCCTCTCACTCCTGCTTACGCTGCCCCACTCACTGCTGCTTACGATGCGCCTCTCGGTCCTGCTGACGCTGCCCCTCTCACTCCCGCTTGCGCTGCCCCTCTCACTCCTGCTTGCGCTATCCCTCTCACTGCTGCTTTAGCTGCCCCTCTCACTGCTTCTAACTCTGCCCCTCTCCCTCCTGCTTACGCTGCGCTCTCACTCCTGCATAAGCTGCCCCTCTCACTCCTGCTTACGCTGCCCCTCTCACTCCTGCTTATGGTGCCCCTCTCACTGCTGCATTAGCTGCCCATCTCACTTCTGCTTACGCTGCCCCACTCACTCCTGCTTATGCTGCTCCACTCACTCCTGCATACGCTGCCCCTCTCACTCCTGCATACGCTGCCCCTCTCACTCCTGCTTACGCCGCCCCTCTCACTCCTGCTTACGCCGCCCCTCTCACTCCTGCTTACGCTGCCCCGCTCACTCCTGCTTACGCTGCCCCGCTCACTCCTGCTTACGCTGCCCCTCTCACTCCTGCTTACGCTGCCCCTCTCACTCCTGCTTGCGCTGCCCTACTCACTCCTGCTTACGATGCGCCTCTCAGTCCTGCTAACGCTGTCCCTCTCATTCCTGCGCACGCTGCCCCTCTCACTCCTGCTTGCGCTGCCCATCTCACTCCTGCGCATGCTGCCCCTCTCACTCCCGCGCACGCTGCCACTCTCACTCCCGCTTACGCTGCCCCTCTCACTTCTGCTTAC
Organism: Mustelus asterias; assembly: GCF_964213995.1. NCBI lineage: Eukaryota > Metazoa > Chordata > Chondrichthyes > Carcharhiniformes > Triakidae > Mustelus > Mustelus asterias. The sequence goes on from NW_027590580.1 coordinate 94,641, forward strand.
GCTGCCCCTCTCACTCCTGCTTACGCTGCCCCTCTCACTCCTGCTTACGCTGCCCCTCTCACTCCTGCTTACCCTGCCCCTCTCACTCCTGCTTACGCTGCCCTACTCACTCCTGCTTATGATGTGCCTCTCCGTCCTGCTAACGCTGCCCCTCTCACTCCTGCTTACCCTGCCCCTCTCCCTCCTGCTTACGCTGCCCCTCTCACTCATACTCAAGCTGACCCTCTAACTTCTGTTTACGCTGCCCCACTCACTCCTGCTTACGCCGCCCCTCTCACTCCTGCTTACGCTGCCCCTCTCACTCCTGCTTACGCTGCCCCTCTCACTCCTGCTTACGCTGCCCCTCTCACTCCTACTTACGCTGCCCCTCTCACTCCTGCTTACGCTGCCCCTCTCACTCCTGCTTACGCTGCCCCTCTCACTCCTGCTTACGCTGCCCCTCTCACTCCTGCTTACGCTGCCCCTCTCACTCCTGCTTACGCTGCCCCTCTCACTCCTGCTTACGCCGCCCCTCTCACACCTGCTTACGCTGCCACTCTCACTCCTGCTTACGCCGCGCCTCTCACTCCTGCTTACGCTGGCCCTCTCACTCCTGCTTACGCTGCCCCTCTCACTCCTGCTGACGCTTCGCTACTCACTCGTGCCTGCGATGCGCCTCTCAGTCGGGCTAACGCTGCCCCTCTCACTCCTGCCCGCGCTACCCCTCTCACTCCTGCGCACGCTGCCCCTCTCACTCCTGCGCACGCTGCCCCTCTCACTCCTGCGCACGCTGCCCCTCTCACTCCTGCGCACGCTGCCCCTCTCACTCCTGCGCACGCTGCCCCTCTCACTCCTGCGCACGCTGCCCCTCTCACTCCTGCGCACGCTGCCCCTCTCACTCCTGCGCACGCTGCCCCACTCACTCCTGCGCACGCTGCCCCACTCACTCCTGCTTACGATGCGCCTCCCACTCCTGCTTGCGCTGTCACTCCTGCGCACGCTGCGCCTCTCACTCCTGCGCACGCTGCCCCTCTCACTCCCGCTTACGCTGCCCCACTCACTGCTGCTTACGATGCGCCTCTCGGTCCTGCATACGCTGCCCCTCTCACTCCTGCGCATGCTGCCCCTCTCACTCCCGCTTGCGCTGCCCCTCTCACTCCCGCTTGCGCAATCCCTCTCACTGCTGCACAAGCTGCCCCTCTCACTCATGCATAAGCTGCCCTGCTAACTTCTGCTTACGCAGCCCCTCTCACTTCTGCTTACGTTGCCCCTCTCACTCCTGCTAACGCTGCCCCACTCACTGCTGCTTACGATGCGCCTCTCGGTAATTCTTACGCTGCCCCTCTCACTCCCGCTTGCGCTGCCCCTCTCACTCCCGCTTACGCTGCCCCTCTCACTCCTGCTTACGCTGCCCCTCTCACTCCTGCTTACGCTGCCCCTCTCACTCCTGCTTACGCTGCCCCTCTCACTCCTGCTTACGCTGCCCCTCTCACTCCTGCTTACTCAGACCTACTCACTCCTGCTTACGCTGCCCTACTCACTCCTGCTTACGATGCGCCTCTCAGTCCTGCTAACGCTGCCCCTCTCACTCCTGCGCACGCTGCCCCTCTCACTCCTGCGCACGCTGCCCCTCTCACTCCCGCTTGCGCTGCCCCTCTCACTCCCGCTTGCGCTGCCCCTCTCACTCCCGCTAGCGCTGCACCTCTCACTCCCGCTTGCGCTGCCCCTCTCACGCCCGCTTGCGCTGCCCCTCTCACGCCCGCTTGCGCTGCCCCTCTCACGCCCGCTTGCGCTGCCCCTCTCACGCCCGCTTGCGCTGCCCCTCTCACGCCCGCGTGCGCTGCCCCTCTCACTCCCGCTTGCGCTGCCCCTCTCACTCCCGCATGCGCTGCCCCTCTGACTCCCGCTTGCGCTGCCCCTCTCACTCCCGCTTGCGCTGCCCCTCTCACTCCTCCTTGCGCTACCCGTCTCACTGCTGCGTAAGCTGCCCCTCTCACTCCTGCTTCCCTGCACCTCTCACTCCTGCTTACCCTGCCCCTCTCACTCCTGCTTACCCTGCTCCTCTCACTCCTGCTTACCCTGCCCCTCTCACTCCTGCTTACCCTGCCCCTCTCACTCCTGCTTACCCTGCCCCTCTCACTCCTGCTTACCCTGCCCCTCTCACTCCTGCTTACCCTGCCCCTCTCACTCCTGCTTACCCTGCCCCTCTCACTCCTGCTTACCCTGCCCCTCTCACTCCTGCTTACCCTGCCCCTCTCACTCCTGCTTCCCCTGCCCCTCTCACTCCTGCTTACCCTGCCCCTCTCACTCCTGCTTACCCTGCCCCTCTCACTCCTGCTTACCCTGCCCCTCTCACTCCTGCTTACCCTGCCCCTCTCACTCCTGCTCACCCTGCCCCTCTCACTCCTGCTCACCCTGCCCCTCTCACTCCTGCGCACGCTGCCCTACTCACTCCTGCTTACGACGCGCCTCTCACTCCTGCGCACGCTGCCCCTCTCACTCCCGCTTACGCTGCCCCTCTCACTCCCGCTTTCGCTGCCCCTCTCACTCCCGCTTGCGCTACCCCTCTCACTGCTGCATTAGCTGCCCCTCTCACTCCTAGCTAAGCTGCCGCTCTCACTCCTGCATAAGCATCCTCTCTCACTCCTGCATAAGCATCCTCTCTCACTCATGCTTACGCTGCCCCTCTCACTCCTGCTTGCGCTCCACGTCTCACTGCTGCAGAAGCTGCCCCTCTCACTCCTGCTTACCGTGCCCCTCTCACTCCTGCTTACTCTGCGCTCTCACTCCTGCTTACGATGCGCCTCTCAGTCCTGCTAACCCTGCCCCTCTCACTCCACCTTGCGCGGCCCCTCTCACTCCTGCGCTGCCCCTCTCACTCCTGCGCATGCTGCCCCTCTCACTCCTACGCACGCTGCCCCTCTCACTCCCGCTTACGCTGCCCCTCTCACTCCTGCTTACGCTGCCCCACTCACTGCTGCTTACGATGCGCCTCTCGGTCCTGCTTACGCTGCCCCTCTCACTCCCGCTTGCGCTGCCCCTCTCACTCCTGCTTGCGCTATCCCTCTCACTGCTGCTTTAGCTGCCCCTCTCACTGCTTCTTACTCTGCCCCTCTCCCTCCTGCTTTCGCTGCGCTCTCACTCCTGCATAAGCTGCCCCTCTCACTCCTGCTTACGCTGCCCCACTCACTGCTGCTTACGATGCGCCTCTCGGTCCTGCTTACGCTGCCCCTCTCACTCCCGCTTGCGCTGCCCCTCTCACTCCTGCTTGCGCTATCCCTCTCACTGCTGCTTTAGCTGCCCCTCTCACTGCTTCTTACTCTACCCCTCTCCCTCCTGCTTACGCTGCGCTCTCACTCCTGCATAAGCTGCCCCTCTCACTCCTGCTTACGCTGCCCCTCTCACTCCTGCTTATGGTGCCCCTCTCACTGCTGCATTAGCTGCCCATCTCACTTCTGCTTACGCTGCCCCACTCACTCCTGCTTATGCTGCCCCTCTCACTCCAGCACACGCTGCCCCTCTCACTCCTGCATACGCCGCCCCTCTCACTCCTGCTTACGCCGCCCCTCTCGCTCCTGCTTACGCTGCCCCGCTCACTCCTGCTTACGCTGCCCCTCTCGCTCCTGCTTACGCTGCCCCTCTCACTCCTGCTTACGCTGCCCCTCTCACTCCTGCTTACGCTGCCCCTCTCACTCCTGCTTACGCTGCCCTACTCACTCCTGCTTACGATGCGCCTCTCAGTCCTGCTAACGCTGTCCCTCTAATTCCTGCGCACGCTGCCCCTCTCACTCCTGCTTGCGCTGCCCATCTCACTCCTGCGCATGCTGCCCCTCTCACTCCCGCGCACGCTGCCCCTCTCACTCCCGCTTACGCTGCCCCTCTCACTTCTGCTTACGCTGCCCCTCTCACTCCTGCTTACGCTGCCCCTCTCACTGCTGCATAAGCTGCCCCTCTCACTCCTGCTTACCCTGCCCCTCTCACTCCTGCTTACGCTGCCCGACTCACTCCTGCTTATGATGTGCCTCTCCGTCCTGCTAACGCTGCCCCTCTCACTCCTGCTGGCCCTGCCCCTCTCCCTCCTGCTTACGCTGCCCCTCTCACTCATACTCAAGCTGCCCCTCTAACTTCTGCTTACGCAGCCCCTCTCACATCTGCTTACGCAGCCCCTCTCACTTCTGTTTACGCTGCCCCACTCACTCCTGCTTACGCCGCCCCTCTCACTCTTGCTTACACCGCTCCTCTCACTCCTGCTTACGTTGCCCCTCTCACTCCTGCTTACGCTGCCCCTCTCACTCCTGCTTACGCTGCCCCGCTCACTCCTGCTTACGCTGCCCCTCTCACTCCTGCTTACGCTGCCCCTCTCACTCCTGCTTACGCTGCCCCACTCACTGCTGCTTACGATGCGCCTCTCGGTCCTGCTTACGCTGCCCCTCTCACTCCCGCTTGCGCTGCCCCTCTCACTCCTGCTTGCGCTATCCCTCTCACTGCTGCTTTAGCTGCCCCTCTCACTGCTTCTTACTCTGCCCCTCTCCCTCCTGCTTTCGCTGCGCTCTCACTCCTGCATAAGCTGCCCCTCTCACTCCTGCTTACGCTGCCCCACTCACTGCTGCTTACGATGCGCCTCTCGGTCCTGCTTACGCTGCCCCTCTCACTCCCGCTTGCGCTGCCCCTCTCACTCCTGCTTGCGCTATCCCTCTCACTGCTGCTTTAGCTGCCCCTCTCACTGCTTCTTACTCTACCCCTCTCCCTCCTGCTTACGCTGCGCTCTCACTCCTGCATAAGCTGCCCCTCTCACTCCTGCTTACGCTGCCCCTCTCACTCCTGCTTATGGTGCCCCTCTCACTGCTGCATTAGCTGCCCATCTCACTTCTGCTTACGCTGCCCCACTCACTCCTGCTTATGCTGCCCCTCTCACTCCAGCACACGCTGCCCCTCTCACTCCTGCATACGCGGCCCCTCTCACTCCTGCTTACGCCGCCCCTCTCGCTCCTGCTTACGCTGCCCCGCTCACTCCTGCTTACGCTGCCCCTCTCGCTCCTGCTTACGCTGCCCCTCTCACTCCTGCTTACGCTGCCCCTCTCACTCCTGCTTACGCTGCCCCTCTCACTCCTGCTTACGCTGCCCTACTCACTCCTGCTTACGATGCGCCTCTCAGTCCTGCTAACGCTGTCCCTCTAATTCCTGCGCACGCTGCCCCTCTCACTCCTGCTTGCGCTGCCCATCTCACTCCTGCGCATGCTGCCCCTCTCACTCCCGCGCACGCTGCCCCTCTCACTCCCGCTTACGCTGCCCCTCTCACTTCTGCTTACGCTGCCCCTCTCACTCCTGCTTACGCTGCCCCTCTCACTGCTGCATAAGCTGCCCCTCTCACTCCTGCTTACCCTGCCCCTCTCACTCCTGCTTACGCTGCCCGACTCACTCCTGCTTATGATGTGCCTCTCCGTCCTGCTAACGCTGCCCCTCTCACTCCTGCTGGCCCTGCCCCTCTCCCTCCTGCTTACGCTGCCCCTCTCACTCATACTCAAGCTGCCCCTCTAACTTCTGCTTACGCAGCCCCTCTCACATCTGCTTACGCAGCCCCTCTCACTTCTGTTTACGCTGCCCCACTCACTCCTGCTTACGCCGCCCCTCTCACTCTTGCTTACACCGCTCCTCTCACTCCTGCTTACGTTGCCCCTCTCACTCCTGCTTACGCTGCCCCTCTCACTCCTGCTTACGCTGCCCCGCTCACTCCTGCTTACGCTGCCCCTCTCACTCCTGCTTACGCTGCCCCTCTCACTCCTGCTTACGCTGCCCCTCTCACTCCTGCTTACGCTGCCCCTCTCACTCCTGCTTACGCTGCCCCTCTCACTCCTGCTTACGCCGCCCCTCTCACACCTGCTTACGCTGCCACTCTCACTCCTGCTTACGCTGCCCCTCTCACTCCTGCTGACGCTTCGCTACTCACTCGTGCCTGCGATGCGCCTCTCAGTCGGGCTAACGCTGCCCCTCTCACTCCTGCCCGCGCTGCCCCTCTCACTCCTGCTTACGCCGCCCCTCTCACTCCTGCTTACGCTGCCCCTCTCACTCCTGCTTACGCTGCCCCCTCACTCCTGCATAAGATGCCCCTCTCACTCCTGCATAAAATGCCCCTCTCACTCCTGCTTATGCCGCCCCTCTCACTCCTGCTTACGCCGCCCCTCTCACTCCTGCTTACGATGCGCCTCTCACTCCTGCTTACGATGCGCCTCTCACTCCTGCTTACGCTGTCCCTCTCACTCCACCTTGCGCTGCCCCCCTCACTCCTGCGCACGCTGCCCATCTCACTCCTGCTCGCGCTGCCCATCTCACTCCTGCGCATGCTGCCCCTCTCACTCCTGCGCACGCTGGCCCTCTCACTCCCGCTTACGCTGCCCCTCTCACTCCTGCTTGCACTACCCCTCTCACTGCTGCATAAGCTGCCCCTCTCACTCCTGCTTACCCTGCCCCTCTCACTCCTGCTTACGCTGCGCTCTCACTCCTGCTTACGCTGCCCTACTCACTCCTGCTAACGCTGCCCCTCTCACTCCTGCTTTCGCCGCCCCTCTCACTCCTGCACAACAGCCCCTCTCGATCCTGCATACGCTGCCCCTCTCACAACTGCTTATGCTGCCCCTCTCACTCCTGCGCATGCTGCCCCTCTCACTCCCGCGCACGCTGCCCCTCTCACTCCTGCTTACGCTGCCCCTCTCACTCCTGCTTACGCTGCCCCTCTCACTCCTGCTTACTCAGACCTACTCACTCCTGCTTACGCTGCCCTACTCACTCCTGCTTACGATGCGCCTCTCAGTCCTGCTAACGCTGCCCCTCTCACTCCTGCGCACGCTGCCCCTCTCACTCCTGCGCACGCTGCCCCTCTCACTCCCGCTTGCGCTGCCCCTCTCACTCCCGCTTGCGCTGCCCCTCTCACTCCCGCTAGCGCTGCACCTCTCACTCCCGCTTGCGCTGCCCCTCTCACTCCCGCTTGCGCTGCCCCTCTCACGCCCGCTTGCGCTGCCCCTCTCACGCCCGCTTGCGCTGCCCCTCTCACGCCCGCTTGCGCTGCCCCTCTCACGCCCGCGTGCGCTGCCCCTCTCACTCCCGCTTGCGCTGCCCCTCTCACTCCCGCATGCGCTGCCCCTCTGACTCCCGCTTGCGCTGCCCCTCTCACTCCCGCTTGCGCTGCCCCTCTCACTCCTCCTTGCGCTACCCGTCTCACTGCTGCGTAAGCTGCCCCTCTCACTCCTGCTTACCCTGCCCCTCTCACTCCTGCTTACCCTGCCCCTCTCACTCCTGCTTACCCTGCTCCTCTCACTCCTGCTTACCCTGCCCCTCTCACTCCTGCTTACCCTGCCCCTCTCACTCCTGCTTACCCTGCCCCTCTCACTCCTGCTTACCCTGCCCCTCTCACTCCTGCTTACCCTGCCCCTCTCACTCCTGCTTACCCTGCCCCTCTCACTCCTGCTTACCCTGCCCCTCTCACTCCTGCTTACCCTGCCCCTCTCACTCCTGCTTCCCCTGCCCCTCTCACTCCTGCTTACCCTGCCCCTCTCACTCCTGCTTACCCTGCCCCTCTCACTCCTGCTTACCCTGCCCCTCTCACTCCTGCTTACCCTGCCCCTCTCACTCCTGCTCACCCTGCCCCTCTCACTCCTGCTCACCCTGCCCCTCTCACTCCTGCTTACGCTGCGCTCTCACTCCTGCTTACGCTGCCCTACTCACTCCTGCTTACGACGCGCCTCTCACTCCTGCGCACGCTGCCCCTCTCACTCCCGCTTACGCTGCCCCTCTCACTCCCGCTTTCGCTGCCCCTCTCACTCCCGCTTGCGCTACCCCTCTCACTGCTGCATTAGCTGCCCCTCTCACTCCTAGCTAAGCTGCCGCTCTCACTCCTGCATAAGCATCCTCTCTCACTCCTGCATAAGCATCCTCTCTCACTCATGCTTACGCTGCCCCTCTCACTCCTGCTTGCGCTCCACGTCTCACTGCTGCAGAAGCTGCCCCTCTCACTCCTGCTTACCGTGCCCCTCTCACTCCTGCTTACTCTGCGCTCTCACTCCTGCTTACGATGCGCCTCTCAGTCCTGCTAACCCTGCCCCTCTCACTCCACCTTGCGCGGCCCCTCTCACTCCTGCGCTGCCCCTCTCACTCCTGCGCATGCTGCCCCTCTCACTCCTACGCACGCTGCCCCTCTCACTCCTACGCACGCTGCCCCTCTCACTCCCGCTTACGCTGCCCCTCTCACTCCTGCTTACGCTGCCCCACTCACTGCTGCTTACGATGCGCCTCTCGGTCCTGCTTACGCTGCCCCTCTCACTCCCGCTTGCGCTGCCCCTCTCACTCCTGCTTGCGCTATCCCTCTCACTGCTGCTTTAGCTGCCCCTCTCACTGCTTCTTACTCTGCCCCTCTCCCTCCTGCTTTCGCTGCGCTCTCACTCCTGCATAAGCTGCCCCTCTCACTCCTGCTTACGCTGCCCCACTCACTGCTGCTTACGATGCGCCTCTCGGTCCTGCTTACGCTGCCCCTCTCACTCCCGCTTGCGCTGCCCCTCTCACTCCTGCTTGCGCTATCCCTCTCACTGCTGCTTTAGCTGCCCCTCTCACTGCTTCTTACTCTGCCCCTCTCCCTCCTGCTTACGCAGCGCTCTCACTCCTGCATAAGCTGCCCCTCTCACTCCTGCTTACGCTGCCCCTCTCACTCCTGCTTATGGTGCCCCTCTCACTGCTGCATTAGCTGCCCATCTCACTTCTGCTTACGCTGCCCCACTCACTCCTGCTTATGCTGCCCCTCTCACTCCAGCACACGCTGCCCCTCTCACTCCTGCATACGCCGCCCCTCTCACTCCTGCTTACGCCGCCCCTCTCACTCCTGCTTACGCTGCCCCGCTCACTCCTGCTTACGCTGCCCCTCTCGCTCCTGCTTACGCTGCCCCTCTCACTCCTGCTTACGCTGCCCTACTCACTCCTGCTTATGATGTGCCTCTCCGTCCTGCTAACGCTGCCCCTCTCACTCCTGCTTACCCTGCCCCTCTCCCTCCTGCTTACGCTGCCCCTCTCACTCATACTCAAGCTGACCCTCTAACTTCTGTTTACGCTGCCCCACTCACTCCTGCTTACGCCGCCCCTCTCACTCCTGCTTACGCTGCCCCTCTCACTCCTGCTTACGCTGCCCCTCTCACTCCTGCTTACGCTGCCCCTCTCACTCCTACTTACGCTGCCCCTCTCACTCCTGCTTACGCTGCCCCTCTCACTCCTGCTTACGCTGCCCCTCTCACTCCTGCTTACGCTGCCCCTCTCACTCCTGCTTACGCTGCCCCTCTCACTCCTGCTTACGCTGCCCCTCTCACTCCTGCTTACGCCGCCCCTCTCACACCTGCTTACGCTGCCACTCTCACTCCTGCTTACGCCGCGCCTCTCACTCCTGCTTACGCTGGCCCTCTCACTCCTGCTTACGCTGCCCCTCTCACTCCTGCTGACGCTTCGCTACTCACTCGTGCCTGCGATGCGCCTCTCAGTCGGGCTAACGCTGCCCCTCTCACTCCTGCCCGCGCTACCCCTCTCACTCCTGCGCACGCTGCCCCTCTCACTCCTGCGCACGCTGCCCCTCTCACTCCTGCGCACGCTGCCCCTCTCACTCCTGCGCACGCTGCCCCTCTCACTCCTGCGCACGCTGCCCCTCTCACTCCTGCGCACGCTGCCCCTCTCACTCCTGCGCACGCTGCCCCTCTCACTCCTGCGCACGCTGCCCCACTCACTCCTGCGCACGCTGCCCCACTCACTCCTGCTTACGATGCGCCTCCCACTCCTGCTTGCGCTGTCACTCCTGCGCACGCTGCGCCTCTCACTCCTGCGCACGCTGCCCCTCTCACTCCCGCTTACGCTGCCCCACTCACTGCTGCTTACGATGCGCCTCTCGGTCCTGCATACGCTGCCCCTCTCACTCCTGCGCATGCTGCCCCTCTCACTCCCGCTTGCGCTGCCCCTCTCACTCCCGCTTGCGCAACCCCTCTCACTGCTGCACAAGCTGCCCCTCTCACTCATGCATAAGCTGCCCTGCTAACTTCTGCTTACGCAGCCCCTCTCACTTCTGCTTACGTTGCCCCTCTCACTCCTGCTAACGCTGCCCCACTCACTGCTGCTTACGATGCGCCTCTCGGTAATTCTTACGCTGCCCCTCTCACTCCCGCTTGCGCTGCCCCTCTCACTCCCGCTTACGCTGCCCCTCTCACTCCTGCTTACGCTGCCCCTCTCACTCCTGCTTACGCTGCCCCTCTCACTCCTGCTTACGCTGCCCCTCTCACTCCTGCTTACGCTGCCCCTCTCACTCCTGCTTACTCAGACCTACTCACTCCTGCTTACGCTGCCCTACTCACTCCTGCTTACGATGCGCCTCTCAGTCCTGCTAACGCTGCCCCTCTCACTCCTGCGCACGCTGCCCCTCTCACTCCTGCGCACGCTGCCCCTCTCACTCCCGCTTGCGCTGCCCCTCTCACTCCCGCTTGCGCTGCCCCTCTCACTCCCGCTAGCGCTGCACCTCTCACTCCCGCTTGCGCTGCCCCTCTCACGCCCGCTTGCGCTGCCCCTCTCACGCCCGCTTGCGCTGCCCCTCTCACGCCCGCTTGCGCTGCCCCTCTCACGCCCGCTTGCGCTGCCCCTCTCACGCCCGCGTGCGCTGCCCCTCTCACTCCCGCTTGCGCTGCCCCTCTCACTCCCGCATGCGCTGCCCCTCTGACTCCCGCTTGCGCTGCCCCTCTCACTCCCGCTTGCGCTGCCCCTCTCACTCCTCCTTGCGCTACCCGTCTCACTGCTGCGTAAGCTGCCCCTCTCACTCCTGCTTCCCTGCACCTCTCACTCCTGCTTACCCTGCCCCTCTCACTCCTGCTTACCCTGCTCCTCTCACTCCTGCTTACCCTGCCCCTCTCACTCCTGCTTACCCTGCCCCTCTCACTCCTGCTTACCCTGCCCCTCTCACTCCTGCTTACCCTGCCCCTCTCACTCCTGCTTACCCTGCCCCTCTCACTCCTGCTTACCCTGCCCCTCTCACTCCTGCTTACCCTGCCCCTCTCACTCCTGCTTCCCCTGCCCCTCTCACTCCTGCTTCCCCTGCCCCTCTCACTCCTGCTTACCCTGCCCCTCTCACTCCTGCTTACCCTGCCCCTCTCACTCCTGCTTACCCTGCCCCTCTCACTCCTGCTTACCCTGCCCCTCTCACTCCTGCTCACCCTGCCCCTCTCACTCCTGCTCACCCTGCCCCTCTCACTCCTGCGCACGCTGCCCTACTCACTCCTGCTTACGACGCGCCTCTCACTCCTGCGCACGCTGCCCCTCTCACTCCCGCTTACGCTGCCCCTCTCACTCCCGCTTTCGCTGCCCCTCTCACTCCCGCTTGCGCTACCCCTCTCACTGCTGCATTAGCTGCCCCTCTCACTCCTAGCTAAGCTGCCGCTCTCACTCCTGCATAAGCATCCTCTCTCACTCCTGCATAAGCATCCTCTCTCACTCATGCTTACGCTGCCCCTCTCACTCCTGCTTGCGCTCCACGTCTCACTGCTGCAGAAGCTGCCCCTCTCACTCCTGCTTACCGTGCCCCTCTCACTCCTGCTTACTCTGCGCTCTCACTCCTGCTTACGATGCGCCTCTCAGTCCTGCTAACCCTGCCCCTCTCACTCCACCTTGCGCGGCCCCTCTCACTCCTGCGCTGCCCCTCTCACTCCTGCGCATGCTGCCCCTCTCACTCCTACGCACGCTGCCCCTCTCACTCCCGCTTACGCTGCCCCTCTCACTCCTGCTTACGCTGCCCCACTCACTGCTGCTTACGATGCGCCTCTCGGTCCTGCTTACGCTGCCCCTCTCACTCCCGCTTGCGCTGCCCCTCTCACTCCTGCTTGCGCTATCCCTCTCACTGCTGCTTTAGCTGCCCCTCTCACTGCTTCTTACTCTGCCCCTCTCCCTCCTGCTTTCGCTGCGCTCTCACTCCTGCATAAGCTGCCCCTCTCACTCCTGCTTACGCTGCCCCACTCACTGCTGCTTACGATGCGCCTCTCGGTCCTGCTTACGCTGCCCCTCTCACTCCCGCTTGCGCTGCCCCTCTCACTCCTGCTTGCGCTATCCCTCTCACTGCTGCTTTAGCTGCCCCTCTCACTGCTTCTTACTCTACCCCTCTCCCTCCTGCTTACGCTGCGCTCTCACTCCTGCATAAGCTGCCCCTCTCACTCCTGCTTACGCTGCCCCTCTCACTCCTGCTTATGGTGCCCCTCTCACTGCTGCATTAGCTGCCCATCTCACTTCTGCTTACGCTGCCCCACTCACTCCTGCTTATGCTGCCCCTCTCACTCCAGCACACGCTGCCCCTCTCACTCCTGCATACGCCGCCCCTCTCACTCCTGCTTACGCCGCCCCTCTCGCTCCTGCTTACGCTGCCCCGCTCACTCCTGCTTACGCTGCCCCTCTCGCTCCTGCTTACGCTGCCCCTCTCACTCCTGCTTACGCTGCCCCTCTCACTCCTGCTTACGCTGCCCCTCTCACTCCTGCTTACGCTGCCCTACTCACTCCTGCTTACGATGCGCCTCTCAGTCCTGCTAACGCTGTCCCTCTAATTCCTGCGCACGCTGCCCCTCTCACTCCTGCTTGCGCTGCCCATCTCACTCCTGCGCATGCTGCCCCTCTCACTCCCGCGCACGCTGCCCCTCTCACTCCCGCTTACGCTGCCCCTCTCACTTCTGCTTACGCTGCCCCTCTCACTCCTGCTTACGCTGCCCCTCTCACTGCTGCATAAGCTGCCCCTCTCACTCCTGCTTACCCTGCCCCTCTCACTCCTGCTTACGCTGCCCGACTCACTCCTGCTTATGATGTGCCTCTCCGTCCTGCTAACGCTGCCCCTCTCACTCCTGCTGGCCCTGCCCCTCTCCCTCCTGCTTACGCTGCCCCTCTCACTCATACTCAAGCTGCCCCTCTAACTTCTGCTTACGCAGCCCCTCTCACATCTGCTTACGCAGCCCCTCTCACTTCTGTTTACGCTGCCCCACTCACTCCTGCTTACGCCGCCCCTCTCACTCTTGCTTACACCGCTCCTCTCACTCCTGCTTACGTTGCCCCTCTCACTCCTGCTTACGCTGCCCCTCTCACTCCTGCTTACGCTGCCCCGCTCACTCCTGCTTACGCTGCCCCTCTCACTCCTGCTTACGCTGCCCCTCTCACTCCTGCTTACGCTGCCCCACTCACTGCTGCTTACGATGCGCCTCTCGGTCCTGCTTACGCTGCCCCTCTCACTCCCGCTTGCGCTGCCCCTCTCACTCCTGCTTGCGCTATCCCTCTCACTGCTGCTTTAGCTGCCCCTCTCACTGCTTCTTACTCTGCCCCTCTCCCTCCTGCTTTCGCTGCGCTCTCACTCCTGCATAAGCTGCCCCTCTCACTCCTGCTTACGCTGCCCCACTCACTGCTGCTTACGATGCGCCTCTCGGTCCTGCTTACGCTGCCCCTCTCACTCCCGCTTGCGCTGCCCCTCTCACTCCTGCTTGCGCTATCCCTCTCACTGCTGCTTTAGCTGCCCCTCTCACTGCTTCTTACTCTACCCCTCTCCCTCCTGCTTACGCTGCGCTCTCACTCCTGCATAAGCTGCCCCTCTCACTCCTGCTTACGCTGCCCCTCTCACTCCTGCTTATGGTGCCCCTCTCACTGCTGCATTAGCTGCCCATCTCACTTCTGCTTACGCTGCCCCACTCACTCCTGCTTATGCTGCCCCTCTCACTCCAGCACACGCTGCCCCTCTCACTCCTGCATACGCCGCCCCTCTCACTCCTGCTTACGCCGCCCCTCTCGCTCCTGCTTACGCTGCCCCGCTCACTCCTGCTTACGCTGCCCCTCTCGCTCCTGCTTACGCTGCCCCTCTCACTCCTGCTTACGCTGCCCCTCTCACTCCTGCTTACGCTGCCCCTCTCACTCCTGCTTACGCTGCCCTACTCACTCCTGCTTACGATGCGCCTCTCAGTCCTGCTAACGCTGTCCCTCTAATTCCTGCGCACGCTGCCCCTCTCACTCCTGCTTGCGCTGCCCATCTCACTCCTGCGCATGCTGCCCCTCTCACTCCCGCGCACGCTGCCCCTCTCACTCCCGCTTACGCTGCCCCTCTCACTTCTGCTTACGCTGCCCCTCTCACTCCTGCTTACGCTGCCCCTCTCACTGCTGCATAAGCTGCCCCTCTCACTCCTGCTTACCCTGCCCCTCTCACTCCTGCTTACGCTGCCCGACTCACTCCTGCTTATGATGTGCCTCTCCGTCCTGCTAACGCTGCCCCTCTCACTCCTGCTGGCCCTGCCCCTCTCCCTCCTGCTTACGCTGCCCCTCTCACTCATACTCAAGCTGCCCCTCTAACTTCTGCTTACGCAGCCCCTCTCACATCTGCTTACGCAGCCCCTCTCACTTCTGTTTACGCTGCCCCACTCACTCCTGCTTACGCCGCCCCTCTCACTCTTGCTTACACCGCTCCTCTCACTCCTGCTTACGTTGCCCCTCTCACTCCTGCTTACGCTGCCCCTCTCACTCCTGCTTACGCTGCCCCGCTCACTCCTGCTTACGCTGCCCCTCTCACTCCTGCTTACGCTGCCCCTCTCACTCCTGCTTACGCTGCCCCTCTCACTCCTGCTTACGCTGCCCCTCTCACTCCTGCTTACGCCGCCCCTCTCACACCTGCTTACGCTGCCACTCTCACTCCTGCTTACGCTGCCCCTCTCACTCCTGCTGACGCTTCGCTACTCACTCGTGCCTGCGATGCGCCTCTCAGTCGGGCTAACGCTGCCCCTCTCACTCCTGCCCGCGCTGCCCCTCTCACTCCTGCTTACGCCGCCCCTCTCACTCCTGCTTACGCTGCCCCTCTCACTCCTGCTTACGCTGCCCCCTCACTCCTGCATAAGATGCCCCTCTCACTCCTGCATAAAATGCCCCTCTCACTCCTGCTTATGCCGCCCCTCTCACTCCTGCTTACGCCGCCCCTCTCACTCCTGCTTACGATGCGCCTCTCACTCCTGCTTACGATGCGCCTCTCACTCCTGCTTACGCTGTCCCTCTCACTCCACCTTGCGCTGCCCCCCTCACTCCTGCGCACGCTGCCCATCTCACTCCTGCTCGCGCTGCCCATCTCACTCCTGCGCATGCTGCCCCTCTCACTCCTGCGCACGCTGGCCCTCTCACTCCCGCTTACGCTGCCCCTCTCACTCCTGCTTGCACTACCCCTCTCACTGCTGCATAAGCTGCCCCTCTCACTCCTGCTTACCCTGCCCCTCTCACTCCTGCTTACGCTGCGCTCTCACTCCTGCTTACGCTGCCCTACTCACTCCTGCTAACGCTGCCCCTCTCACTCCTGCTTTCGCCGCCCCTCTCACTCCTGCACAACAGCCCCTCTCGATCCTGCATACGCTGCCCCTCTCACTACTGCTTATGCTGCCCCTCTCACTCCTGCGCATGCTGCCCCTCTCACTCCCGCGCACGCTGCCCCTCTCACTCCTGCTTACGCTGCCCCTCTCACTCCTGCTTACGCTGCCCCTCTCACTCCTGCTTACTCAGACCTACTCACTCCTGCTTACGCTGCCCTACTCACTCCTGCTTACGATGCGCCTCTCAGTCCTGCTAACGCTGCCCCTCTCACTCCTGCGCACGCTGCCCCTCTCACTCCTGCGCACGCTGCCCCTCTCACTCCCGCTTGCGCTGCCCCTCTCACTCCCGCTTGCGCTGCCCCTCTCACTCCCGCTAGCGCTGCACCTCTCACTCCCGCTTGCGCTGCCCCTCTCACTCCCGCTTGCGCTGCCCCTCTCACGCCCGCTTGCGCTGCCCCTCTCACGCCCGCTTGCGCTGCCCCTCTCACGCCCGCTTGCGCTGCCCCTCTCACGCCCGCGTGCGCTGCCCCTCTCACTCCCGCTTGCGCTGCCCCTCTCACTCCCGCATGCGCTGCCCCTCTGACTCCCGCTTGCGCTGCCCCTCTCACTCCCGCTTGCGCTGCCCCTCTCACTCCTCCTTGCGCTACCCGTCTCACTGCTGCGTAAGCTGCCCCTCTCACTCCTGCTTACCCTGCCCCTCTCACTCCTGCTTACCCTGCCCCTCTCACTCCTGCTTACCCTGCTCCTCTCACTCCTGCTTACCCTGCCCCTCTCACTCCTGCTTACCCTGCCCCTCTCACTCCTGCTTACCCTGCCCCTCTCACTCCTGCTTACCCTGCCCCTCTCACTCCTGCTTACCCTGCCCCTCTCACTCCTGCTTACCCTGCCCCTCTCACTCCTGCTTACCCTGCCCCTCTCACTCCTGCTTACACTGCCCCTCTCACTCCTGCTTCCCCTGCCCCTCTCACTCCTGCTTACCCTGCCCCTCTCACTCCTGCTTACCCTGCCCCTCTCACTCCTGCTTACCCTGCCCCTCTCACTCCTGCTTACCCTGCCCCTCTCACTCCTGCTCACCCTGCCCCTCTCACTCCTGCTCACCCTGCCCCTCTCACTCCTGCTTACGCTGCGCTCTCACTCCTGCTTACGCTGCCCTACTCACTCCTGCTTACGACGCGCCTCTCACTCCTGCGCACGCTGCCCCTCTCACTCCCGCTTACGCTGCCCCTCTCACTCCCGCTTTCGCTGCCCCTCTCACTCCCGCTTGCGCTACCCCTCTCACTGCTGCATTAGCTGCCCCTCTCACTCCTAGCTAAGCTGCCGCTCTCACTCCTGCATAAGCATCCTCTCTCACTCCTGCATAAGCATCCTCTCTCACTCATGCTTACGCTGCCCCTCTCACTCCTGCTTGCGCTCCACGTCTCACTGCTGCAGAAGCTGCCCCTCTCACTCCTGCTTACCGTGCCCCTCTCACTCCTGCTTACTCTGCGCTCTCACTCCTGCTTACGATGCGC
Source organism: Mustelus asterias (assembly GCF_964213995.1). Taxonomy (NCBI): domain Eukaryota; kingdom Metazoa; phylum Chordata; class Chondrichthyes; order Carcharhiniformes; family Triakidae; genus Mustelus; species Mustelus asterias. The sequence continues at coordinate 111,496 of NW_027590580.1, forward strand.
CTCTCAGTCCTGCTAACCCTGCCCCTCTCACTCCACCTTGCGCGGCCCCTCTCACTCCTGCGCTGCCCCTCTCACTCCTGCGCATGCTGCCCCTCTCACTCCTACGCACGCTGCCCCTCTCACTCCCGCTTACGCTGCCCCTCTCACTCCTGCTTACGCTGCCCCACTCACTGCTGCTTACGATGCGCCTCTCGGTCCTGCTTACGCTGCCCCTCTCACTCCCGCTTGCGCTGCCCCTCTCACTCCTGCTTGCGCTATCCCTCTCACTGCTGCTTTAGCTGCCCCTCTCACTGCTTCTTACTCTGCCCCTCTCCCTCCTGCTTACGCTGCGCTCTCACTCCTGCATAAGCTGCCCCTCTCACTCCTGCTTACGCTGCCCCTCTCACTCCTGCTTATGGTGCCCCTCTCACTGCTGCATTAGCTGCCCATCTCACTTCTGCTTACGCTGCCCCACTCACTCCTGCTTATGCTGCCCCTCTCACTCCAGCACACGCTGCCCCTCTCACTCCTGCATACGCCGCCCCTCTCACTCCTGCTTACGCCGCCCCTCTCACTCCTGCTTACGCTGCCCCGCTCGCTCCTGCTTACGCTGCCCCTCTCGCTCCTGCTTACGCTGCCCCTCTCACTCCTGCTTACGCTGCCCTACTCACTCCTGCTTACGATGCGCCTCTCAGTCCTGCTAACGCTGTCCCTCTAATTCCTGCGCACGCTGCCCCTCTCACTCCTGCTTGCGCTGCCCATCTCACTCCTGCGCATGCTGCCCCTCTCACTCCCGCGCACGCTGCCCCTCTCACTCCCGCTTACGCTGCCCCTCTCACTTCTGCTTACGCTGCCCCTCTCACTCCTGCTTACGCTGCCCCTCTCACTGCTGCATAAGCTGCCCCTCTCACTCCTGCTTACCCTGCCCCTCTCACTCCTGCTTACGCTGCCCGACTCACTCCTGCTTATGATGTGCCTCTCCGTCCTGCTAACGCTGCCCCTCTCACTCCTGCTGACCCTGCCCCTCTCCCTCCTGCTTACGCTGCCCCTCTCACTCATACTCAAGCTGCCCCTCTAACTTCTGCTTACGCAGCCCCTCTCACATCTGCTTACGCAGCCCCTCTCACTTCTGTTTACGCTGCCCCACTCACTCCTGCTTACGCCGCCCCTCTCACTCTTGCTTACACCGCTCCTCTCACTCCTGCTTACGTTGCCCCTCTCACTCCTGCTTACGCTGCCCCTCTCACTCCTGCTTACGCTGCCCCGCTCACTCCTGCTTACGCTGCCCCTCTCACTCCTGCTTACGCTGCCCCTCTCACTCCTGCTTACGCTGCCCCTCTCACTCCTGCTTACGCTGCCCCTCTCACTCCTGCTTACGCTGCCCCTCTCACTCCTGCTTACGCCGCCCCTCTCACACCTGCTTACGCTGCCACTCTCACTCCTGCTTACGCTGCCCCTCTCACTCCTGCTGACGCTTCGCTACTCACTCGTGCCTGCGATGCGCCTCTCAGTCGGGCTAACGCTGCCCCTCTCACTCCTGCCCGCGCTGCCCCTCTCACTCCTGCTTACGCCGCCCCTCTCACTCCTGCTTACGCTGCCCCTCTCACTCCTGCTTACGCTGCCCCCTCACTCCTGCATAAGATGCCCCTCTCACTCCTGCATAAAATGCCCCTCTCACTCCTGCATAAAATGCCCCTCTCACTCCTGCTTATGCCGCCCCTCTCACACCTGCTTACGCCGCCCCTCTCACTCCTGCTTACGATGCGCCTCTCACTCCTGCTTACGATGCGCCTCTCACTCCTGCTTACGCTGTCCCTCTCACTCCACCTTGCGCTGCCCCCCTCACTCCTGCGCACGCTGCCCATCTCACTCCTGCTCGCGCTGCCCATCTCACTCCTGCGCATGCTGCCCCTCTCACTCCCGCGCACGCTGGCCCTCTCACTCCCGCTTACGCTGCCCCTCTCACTCCTGCTTGCACTACCCCTCTCACTGCTGCATAAGCTGCCCCTCTCACTCCTGCTTACCCTGCCCCTCTCACTCCTGCTTACGCTGCGCTCTCACTCCTGCTTACGCTGCCCTACTCACTCCTGCTAACGCTGCCCCTCTCACTCCTGCTTTCGCCGCCCCTCTCACTCCTGCACAACAGCCCCTCTCGATCCTGCATACGCTGCCCCTCTCACTACTGCTTATGCTGCCCCTCTCACTCCTGCGCATGCTGCCCCTCTCACTCCCGCGCACGCTGCCCCTCTCACTCCCGCGCACGCTGCCCCTTTCACTCCTGCTTGCGCTGCCCATCTCACTCCTGCGCACGCTGACACTCTCACTCCTGCGCACGCTGCCCCTCGCACTCCCGCTTACGCTGCCCCTCTCATTCCTGCTTACGCTGCCCCTCTCACTGGTGCTTACGATGCGCCTCTCGGTCCTGCTTACGCTGCCCCACTCACTCCTGCGCATCCCGCCCCTCTCACTCCTGCTTACGCTGCTCCTCTCACTCCTGCTTACGCTGCCTACTCACTCCTGCTTACGCTGCTCCTCTCACTCCTGCTTACGCTGCCCCTCTCACTGCTGCATAAGCTGCCCCTCTCACTCCTGCTTATGCCGCCCCTCTCACTCCTGCTTACGCTGCTCCTCTCACTCCTGCTTACGCTGCCCCTCTCACTCCTGCTTACGCTCCGCTACTCACACCTGCCTACGATGCGCCTCTCAGTCCTGCTAACGCTGCCCCTCTCACTCCTGCGCACGCTGCCCCTCTCACTCCTGCTTGCGCTGCCCATCTCACTGCTGCGCACGCTGCCCATCTCACTCCTGCTTACCCTGCCCCTCTCACTCCTGCTTACGCTGCCCGACTCACTCCTGCTTACGCTGCCCCTCTCACTCGTGCTTACGCTGCCCCTCTCACTCCTGCTTACGCTGCCCCTCTCACTCCTGCTTACGCTGCCCGTCTCACTGCTGCAGAAGCTGCCCCTCTCACTCCTCCTTGCGCTGCCCCTCTCACACCTGCGCATGCTGCCCCTCTCACCCCTGCGCACGCTGCCCCTCTCACTCCCGCTTACGCTGCCCCTCTCACTCCTGCTTACGCTGCCCCTCTCACTCCCGCTTACGCTGCCCCTCTCACTCCTGCTTGCGCTATCCCTCTCCCTGCTGCATTAGCTGGCCCTCTCACTGCTTCTTACTCTGCCCCTCTCCCTCCTGCTTACGCTGCGCTCTCACTCCTGCATCAGCTGCCCCTCTCACTCCTGCCTCAGCTGCCCCTCTCACACCTGCATAAGCATCCCCTCTCACTCATGCTTAAGCTGCCCCTCTAACGTCTGCTTACGCAGCCCCTCTCACTTCTGGTTACGCTGCCCCACTCACTCCTGCTTACGCTGCCCCTCTCACTCCTGCCGAAGCTGCCCCTCTCACTCCTGCCGAAGCTGCCCCTCTCACACCTGCATAAGCATCCCCTCTCACTCATGCATCAGCTGCCCCGGTAACTTCTGCTTAAGCAGCCCCTCTCACTTCTGCTTACGTTGCCCCTCTCACTCCTGCTCACGCTGCCCCTCTCACTCCTGCGCACGCTGCCCCTCTCACTCCTGCTTGCGCTGCCCCTCTCACTCCTGCGCACGCTGCCCCTCTCACTCCTGCGCTCGCTGCCCCTCTCACTCCTGCGCTCGCTGCCCCTCTCACTCCCGCTTACGCTGCCCCTCTCATTCCTGCTTACGCTGCCCCACTCACTCCTGTGCATGCTGCCCCTCTCACACCCCCTTGCACTGCCCCTCTCACTCCTGCTTGCGGTACCCCTCTCACTGCTGCATAAGCTGCCCCTCTCACTCCTGCTTACCCTGCCCCTCTCACTCCTGCTTACGCTGTGCTCTCACTCCTGCTTACGCTGCCCTACTCACTGCTGCTTACGATGCGCCTCTCAGTCCTGCTAACGCTGCCCCACTCACTCCTGCGCATGCTGCCCCTCTCACTCCCGCTTGCGCTGCCCCTCTCACTCCTGCTTGCGCGACCCCTCTCACTGCTGCATGAGCTGCCCCTTTCACTCCTGGCTAAGCTGCCGCTCTCACACCTGCATCAGCATGCCCTCTCACTCATGCATAAGCTGCCCCTCTAACTTCTGCTTACGCAGCCCCTCTCACTTCTGGTTACGCAGCCCCTCTCACTTCTGTTTACGCTGCCCCTCTCACTCCTGCTTACGCCGCCCCTCTCACTCTTGCTTACGCTGCTCCTCTCACTCCTGCTTACGTTGCCCCTCTCACTCCTGCTTACGCTGCCCCTCTCACTCCTGCTTACGCTGCCCCCTCACTCCTGCTTACGCTGCCCCCTCACTCCTGCTTACGCTGCCCCCTCACTCCTGCTTACGCTGCCCCCTCACTCCTGCTTACGCTGCGCGACTCACTCCTGCCTACGATGCGCCTCTCAGTCCTGCGCACGCTGCCCCTCTCACTCCTGCGCACGCTGCCCCTCGCACTCCCGCTTACGCTGCCCCTCTCATTCCTGCTTACGGTGCCCCTCTCATTCCTGCTTACGATGCGCCTCTCGGTCCTGCTTACGCTGCCCCACTCACTCCTGCGCATGCTGCCCCTCTCACTCCCGCTTGCGCTGCCCCTCTCACTCCCGCTTGCGCTACCCCTCTCACTGCTGCATAAGCTGCCCCTCTCACTCCTGCTTACCCTGCCCCTCTCACTCCTGCTTGCGCTACCCCTCTCACTGCTGCATAAGCTGCCCCTCTCACTCCTGCTTACCCTGCCCCTCTCACTCCTGCTTGCGCTGCCCCTCTCACTCCTGCTTACGCTGCCCCTCTCACTCCTGCTTACGCTGCCCCTCTCACTCCTGCTTACTCAGACCTACTCACTCCTGCTTACGCTGCCCTACTCACTCCTGCTTACGATGCGCCTCTCAGTCCTGCTAACGCTGCCCCTCTCACTCCTGCGCACGCTGCCCCTCTCACTCCTGCGCACGCTGCCCCTCTCACTCCCGCTTGCGCTGCCCCTCTCACTCCCGCTTGCGCTGCCCCTCTCACTCCCGCTAGCGCTGCACCTCTCACTCCCGCTTGCGCTGCCCCTCTCACTCCCGCTTGCGCTGCCCCTCTCACGCCCGCTTGCGCTGCCCCTCTCACGCCCGCTTGCGCTGCCCCTCTCACGCCCGCTTGCGCTGCCCCTCTCACGCCCGCGTGCGCTGCCCCTCTCACTCCCGCTTGCGCTGCCCCTCTCACTCCCGCATGCGCTGCCCCTCTGACTCCCGCTTGCGCTGCCCCTCTCACTCCCGCTTGCGCTGCCCCTCTCACTCCTCCTTGCGCTACCCGTCTCACTGCTGCGTAAGCTGCCCCTCTCACTCCTGCTTACCCTGCCCCTCTCACTCCTGCTTACCCTGCCCCTCTCACTCCTGCTTACCCTGCTCCTCTCACTCCTGCTTACCCTGCCCCTCTCACTCCTGCTTACCCTGCCCCTCTCACTCCTGCTTACCCTGCCCCTCTCACTCCTGCTTACCCTGCCCCTCTCACTCCTGCTTACCCTGCCCCTCTCACTCCTGCTTACCCTGCCCCTCTCACTCCTGCTTACCCTGCCCCTCTCACTCCTGCTTACACTGCCCCTCTCACTCCTGCTTCCCCTGCCCCTCTCACTCCTGCTTACCCTGCCCCTCTCACTCCTGCTTACCCTGCCCCTCTCACTCCTGCTTACCCTGCCCCTCTCACTCCTGCTTACCCTGCCCCTCTCACTCCTGCTCACCCTGCCCCTCTCACTCCTGCTCACCCTGCCCCTCTCACTCCTGCTTACGCTGCGCTCTCACTCCTGCTTACGCTGCCCTACTCACTCCTGCTTACGACGCGCCTCTCACTCCTGCGCACGCTGCCCCTCTCACTCCCGCTTACGCTGCCCCTCTCACTCCCGCTTTCGCTGCCCCTCTCACTCCCGCTTGCGCTACCCCTCTCACTGCTGCATTAGCTGCCCCTCTCACTCCTAGCTAAGCTGCCGCTCTCACTCCTGCATAAGCATCCTCTCTCACTCCTGCATAAGCATCCTCTCTCACTCATGCTTACGCTGCCCCTCTCACTCCTGCTTGCGCTCCACGTCTCACTGCTGCAGAAGCTGCCCCTCTCACTCCTGCTTACCGTGCCCCTCTCACTCCTGCTTACTCTGCGCTCTCACTCCTGCTTACGATGCGCCTCTCAGTCCTGCTAACCCTGCCCCTCTCACTCCACCTTGCGCGGCCCCTCTCACTCCTGCGCTGCCCCTCTCACTCCTGCGCATGCTGCCCCTCTCACTCCTACGCACGCTGCCCCTCTCACTCCCGCTTACGCTGCCCCTCTCACTCCTGCTTACGCTGCCCCACTCACTGCTGCTTACGATGCGCCTCTCGGTCCTGCTTACGCTGCCCCTCTCACTCCCGCTTGCGCTGCCCCTCTCACTCCTGCTTGCGCTATCCCTCTCACTGCTGCTTTAGCTGCCCCTCTCACTGCTTCTTACTCTGCCCCTCTCCCTCCTGCTTTCGCTGCGCTCTCACTCCTGCATAAGCTGCCCCTCTCACTCCTGCTTACGCTGCCCCACTCACTGCTGCTTACGATGCGCCTCTCGGTCCTGCTTACGCTGCCCCTCTCACTCCCGCTTGCGCTGCCCCTCTCACTCCTGCTTGCGCTATCCCTCTCACTGCTGCTTTAGCTGCCCCTCTCACTGCTTCTTACTCTGCCCCTCTCCCTCCTGCTTACGCTGCGCTCTCACTCCTGCATAAGCTGCCCCTCTCACTCCTGCTTACGCTGCCCCTCTCACTCCTGCTTATGGTGCCCCTCTCACTGCTGCATTAGCTGCCCATCTCACTTCTGCTTACGCTGCCCCACTCACTCCTGCTTATGCTGCCCCTCTCACTCCAGCACACGCTGCCCCTCTCACTCCTGCATACGCCGCCCCTCTCACTCCTGCTTACGCCGCCCCTCTCACTCCTGCTTACGCTGCCCCGCTCGCTCCTGCTTACGCTGCCCCTCTCGCTCCTGCTTACGCTGCCCCTCTCACTCCTGCTTACGCTGCCCCTCTCACTCCTGCTTACGCTGCCCCTCTCACTCCTGCTTACGCTGCCCTACTCACTCCTGCTTACGATGCGCCTCTCAGTCCTGCTAACGCTGTCCCTCTAATTCCTGCGCACGCTGCCCCTCTCACTCCTGCTTGCGCTGCCCATCTCACTCCTGCGCATGCTGCCCCTCTCACTCCCGCGCACGCTGCCCCTCTCACTCCCGCTTACGCTGCCCCTCTCACTTCTGCTTACGCTGCCCCTCTCACTCCTGCTTACGCTGCCCCTCTCACTGCTGCATAAGCTGCCCCTCTCACTCCTGCTTACCCTGCCCCTCTCACTCCTGCTTACGCTGCCCGACTCACTCCTGCTTATGATGTGCCTCTCCGTCCTGCTAACGCTGCCCCTCTCACTCCTGCTGACCCTGCCCCTCTCCCTCCTGCTTACGCTGCCCCTCTCACTCATACTCAAGCTGCCCCTCTAACTTCTGCTTACGCAGCCCCTCTCACATCTGCTTACGCAGCCCCTCTCACTTCTGTTTACGCTGCCCCACTCACTCCTGCTTACGCCGCCCCTCTCACTCTTGCTTACACCGCTCCTCTCACTCCTGCTTACGTTGCCCCTCTCACTCCTGCTTACGCTGCCCCTCTCACTCCTGCTTACGCTGCCCCGCTCACTCCTGCTTACGCTGCCCCTCTCACTCCTGCTTACGCTGCCCCTCTCACTCCTGCTTACGCTGCCCCTCTCACTCCTGCTTACGCTGCCCCTCTCACTCCTGCTTACGCTGCCCCTCTCACTCCTGCTTACGCCGCCCCTCTCACACCTGCTTACGCTGCCACTCTCACTCCTGCTTACGCTGCCCCTCTCACTCCTGCTGACGCTTCGCTACTCACTCGTGCCTGCGATGCGCCTCTCAGTCGGGCTAACGCTGCCCCTCTCACTCCTGCCCGCGCTGCCCCTCTCACTCCTGCTTACGCCGCCCCTCTCACTCCTGCTTACGCTGCCCCTCTCACTCCTGCTTACGCTGCCCCCTCACTCCTGCATAAGATGCCCCTCTCACTCCTGCATAAAATGCCCCTCTCACTCCTGCATAAAATGCCCCTCTCACTCCTGCTTATGCCGCCCCTCTCACACCTGCTTACGCCGCCCCTCTCACTCCTGCTTACGATGCGCCTCTCACTCCTGCTTACGATGCGCCTCTCACTCCTGCTTACGCTGTCCCTCTCACTCCACCTTGCGCTGCCCCCCTCACTCCTGCGCACGCTGCCCATCTCACTCCTGCTCGCGCTGCCCATCTCACTCCTGCGCATGCTGCCCCTCTCACTCCCGCGCACGCTGGCCCTCTCACTCCCGCTTACGCTGCCCCTCTCACTCCTGCTTGCACTACCCCTCTCACTGCTGCATAAGCTGCCCCTCTCACTCCTGCTTACCCTGCCCCTCTCACTCCTGCTTACGCTGCGCTCTCACTCCTGCTTACGCTGCCCTACTCACTCCTGCTAACGCTGCCCCTCTCACTCCTGCTTTCGCCGCCCCTCTCACTCCTGCACAACAGCCCCTCTCGATCCTGCATACGCTGCCCCTCTCACTACTGCTTATGCTGCCCCTCTCACTCCTGCGCATGCTGCCCCTCTCACTCCCGCGCACGCTGCCCCTCTCACTCCCGCGCACGCTGCCCCTTTCACTCCTGCTTGCGCTGCCCATCTCACTCCTGCGCACGCTGACACTCTCACTCCTGCGCACGCTGCCCCTCGCACTCCCGCTTACGCTGCCCCTCTCATTCCTGCTTACGCTGCCCCTCTCACTGGTGCTTACGATGCGCCTCTCGGTCCTGCTTACGCTGCCCCACTCACTCCTGCGCATCCCGCCCCTCTCACTCCTGCTTACGCTGCTCCTCTCACTCCTGCTTACGCTGCCTACTCACTCCTGCTTACGCTGCTCCTCTCACTCCTGCTTACGCTGCCCCTCTCACTGCTGCATAAGCTGCCCCTCTCACTCCTGCTTATGCCGCCCCTCTCACTCCTGCTTACGCTGCTCCTCTCACTCCTGCTTACGCTGCCCCTCTCACTCCTGCTTACGCTCCGCTACTCACACCTGCCTACGATGCGCCTCTCAGTCCTGCTAACGCTGCCCCTCTCACTCCTGCGCACGCTGCCCCTCTCACTCCTGCTTGCGCTGCCCATCTCACTGCTGCGCACGCTGCCCATCTCACTCCTGCTTACCCTGCCCCTCTCACTCCTGCTTACGCTGCCCGACTCACTCCTGCTTACGCTGCCCCTCTCACTCGTGCTTACGCTGCCCCTCTCACTCCTGCTTACGCTGCCCCTCTCACTCCTGCTTACGCTGCCCGTCTCACTGCTGCAGAAGCTGCCCCTCTCACTCCTCCTTGCGCTGCCCCTCTCACACCTGCGCATGCTGCCCCTCTCACCCCTGCGCACGCTGCCCCTCTCACTCCCGCTTACGCTGCCCCTCTCACTCCTGCTTACGCTGCCCCTCTCACTCCCGCTTACGCTGCCCCTCTCACTCCTGCTTGCGCTATCCCTCTCCCTGCTGCATTAGCTGGCCCTCTCACTGCTTCTTACTCTGCCCCTCTCCCTCCTGCTTACGCTGCGCTCTCACTCCTGCATCAGCTGCCCCTCTCACTCCTGCCTCAGCTGCCCCTCTCACACCTGCATAAGCATCCCCTCTCACTCATGCTTAAGCTGCCCCTCTAACGTCTGCTTACGCAGCCCCTCTCACTTCTGGTTACGCTGCCCCACTCACTCCTGCTTACGCTGCCCCTCTCACTCCTGCCGAAGCTGCCCCTCTCACTCCTGCCGAAGCTGCCCCTCTCACACCTGCATAAGCATCCCCTCTCACTCATGCATCAGCTGCCCCGGTAACTTCTGCTTAAGCAGCCCCTCTCACTTCTGCTTACGTTGCCCCTCTCACTCCTGCTCACGCTGCCCCTCTCACTCCTGCGCACGCTGCCCCTCTCACTCCTGCTTGCGCTGCCCCTCTCACTCCTGCGCACGCTGCCCCTCTCACTCCTGCGCTCGCTGCCCCTCTCACTCCTGCGCTCGCTGCCCCTCTCACTCCCGCTTACGCTGCCCCTCTCATTCCTGCTTACGCTGCCCCACTCACTCCTGTGCATGCTGCCCCTCTCACACCCCCTTGCACTGCCCCTCTCACTCCTGCTTGCGGTACCCCTCTCACTGCTGCATAAGCTGCCCCTCTCACTCCTGCTTACCCTGCCCCTCTCACTCCTGCTTACGCTGTGCTCTCACTCCTGCTTACGCTGCCCTACTCACTGCTGCTTACGATGCGCCTCTCAGTCCTGCTAACGCTGCCCCACTCACTCCTGCGCATGCTGCCCCTCTCACTCCCGCTTGCGCTGCCCCTCTCACTCCTGCTTGCGCGACCCCTCTCACTGCTGCATGAGCTGCCCCTTTCACTCCTGGCTAAGCTGCCGCTCTCACACCTGCATCAGCATGCCCTCTCACTCATGCATAAGCTGCCCCTCTAACTTCTGCTTACGCAGCCCCTCTCACTTCTGGTTACGCAGCCCCTCTCACTTCTGTTTACGCTGCCCCTCTCACTCCTGCTTACGCCGCCCCTCTCACTCTTGCTTACGCTGCTCCTCTCACTCCTGCTTACGTTGCCCCTCTCACTCCTGCTTACGCTGCCCCTCTCACTCCTGCTTACGCTGCCCCCTCACTCCTGCTTACGCTGCCCCCTCACTCCTGCTTACGCTGCCCCCTCACTCCTGCTTACGCTGCCCCCTCACTCCTGCTTACGCTGCGCGACTCACTCCTGCCTACGATGCGCCTCTCAGTCCTGCGCACGCTGCCCCTCTCACTCCTGCGCACGCTGCCCCTCGCACTCCCGCTTACGCTGCCCCTCTCATTCCTGCTTACGGTGCCCCTCTCATTCCTGCTTACGATGCGCCTCTCGGTCCTGCTTACGCTGCCCCACTCACTCCTGCGCATGCTGCCCCTCTCACTCCCGCTTGCGCTGCCCCTCTCACTCCCGCTTGCGCTACCCCTCTCACTGCTGCATAAGCTGCCCCTCTCACTCCTGCTTACCCTGCCCCTCTCACTCCTGCTTGCGCTACCCCTCTCACTGCTGCATAAGCTGCCCCTCTCACTCCTGCTTACCCTGCCCCTCTCACTCCTGCTTACGCTGCGCTCTCACTCCTGCTTACGCTGCCTACTCACTCCTGCTTACGCTGCTCCTCTCACTCCTGCTTACGCTGCCCCTCTCACTGCTGCATAAGCTGCCCCTCTCACTCCTGCTTACGCTGCTCTCTCACTCCTGCTTACGCTGCTCCTCTCACTCCTGCTTACGCTGCCCCTCTCACTGCTGCATACCCTGCCCCTCTCACTCCTGCTTACGCTGCTCTCTCACTCCTGCTTACGCTGCACTACTCACTCCTGCTTACGCTGCTCCTCTCACTCCTGCTTACGCTGCCCCTCTCACTCCTGCTTACGCTGCCTCTCTCACTGCTGCATAAGCTGCCCCTCTCACTCCTGCTTATGCCGCCCCTCTCACTCCTGCTTACGCTGCCCCTCTCACTCCTGCTTACGCTGCGCTACTCACTCCTGCCTACGATGCGCCTCTCAGTCCTGCTAACGCTGCCCCTCTCACTCCTGCTCACGCAGCCCCTCTCACTCCTGCTAACGCTGCCCCTCTCACTCCTGCGCACGCTGCGCCTCTCACTCCTGCGCACGCTGCCCCTCTCACTCCTGCTAGCGCTGCCCATCTCACTCCTGCGCACGCTGTCCCTCTCACTCCTGCGCACGCTGCCCCTCTCACTCCCGCTTACGCTGCCCCTCTCATTCCTGCTTAACGCTGCCCCTCTCACTGCTGCTGACGATGCGCCTCTCGGTCCTGCTTATGCTGCCCCACTCACTCCTGCGCATGCTGCCCCTCTCACACCCGCTTACGCTGCCCCTCTCACTCCTGCTTGCGCTACACGTCTCACTGCTGCATAAGCAGCCCCTCTCACTCCTGCTTACCGTGCCCCTCTCACTCCTGCTTACTCTGCGCTCTCACTCCTGCTTACGATGCGCCTCTCAGTCCTGCTAACCCTGCCCCTCTCACTCCACCTTGCGCTGCCCCTCTCACTCCTGCGCTGCCCCTCTCACTCCTGCGCATGCTGCCCCTCTCACTCCTGCGCATGCTGCCCCTCTCACTCCTACGCACGCTGCCCCTCTCACTCCCGCTTACGCTGCCCCTCTCACTCCTGCTTACGCTGCCCCACTCACTGCTGCTTACGATGCGCCTCTCTGTCCTGCTTACGCTGCCCCTCTCATTCCCGCTTGCGCTGCCCCTCTCACTCCTGCTTGCGCTATCCCTCTCACTGCTTCTTACTCTGCCCCTCTCCCTCCTGCTGACGCTGCGCTCTCACTCCTGCATAAGCTGCCCCTCTCACTCCTGCTGACGCTGCCCCTCTCACACCTGCTTATGGTGCCCCTCTCACTGCTGCATTAGCTGCCCATCTCACTTCTGCTTACGCTGCCCCACTCACTCCTGCTTATGCTGCCCCACTCACTCCTGCATACGCTGCCCCTCTCACTCCTGCTTACGCCGCCCCTCTCACTCCTGCTTACGCAGCCCCTCTCACTCCTGCTTACGCCGCCCCTCTAACTCCTGCGCACGCTGCCCCTCTCACTCCTGCGCACGCTGCCCCTCTCACTCCTGCTTACGCTGCCCTACTCACTCCTGCTTACGATGCGCCTCTCAGTCCTGCTAACGCTGTCCCTCTCATTCCTGCGCACGCTGCCCCTCTCACTCCTGCTTACGCTGCCCCTCTCACTCCTGCGCACGCTGCCCCTCTCACTCCTGCGCACGCTGCCCCTCTCACTCCTGCGCACGCTGCCCCTCTCACTCCTGCGCACGCTGCCCTACTCACTCCTGCTTACGATGCGCCTCTCAGTCCTGCTAACGCTGTCCCTCTCATTCCTGCGCACGCTGCCCCTCTCACTCCTGCTTGCGCTGCCCATCTCACTCCTGCGCATGCTGCCCCTCTCACTCCCGCGCACGCTGCCCCTCTCACTCCCGCTTACGCTGCCCCTCTCACTTCTGCTTACGCTGCCCCTCTCACTCCTGCTTACGCTGCCCCTCTCACTGCTGCATAAGCTGCCCCTCTCACTCCTGCTTACCCTGCCCCTCTCACTCCTGCTTACGCTGCCCTACTCACTCCTGCTTATGATGTGCCTCTCCGTCCTGCTAACGCTGCCCCTCTCACTCCTGCTGACCCTGCCCCTCTCCCTCCTGCTTACGCTGCCCCACTCACTCATACTCAAGCTGCCCCACTCACTCCTGCTTACGCTGCCCCTCTCACTCCTGCTTACGCTGCCCCTCTCACTCCTGCTTACGCTGCCCCTCTCACTCCTGCTTACGCTGCCCCTCTCACTCCTGCTTACGCTGCCCCTCTCACTCCTGCTTACGCTGCCCCTCTCACTCCTGCTTACGCTGCCCCTCTCACTCCTGCTTACGCTGCCCCTCTCACTCCTGCTTACGCTGCCCCTCTCACTCCTGCTTACGCTGCCCCTCTCACTCCTGCTTACGCTGCCCCTCTCACTCCTGCTTACGCTGCCCCTCTCACTCCTGCTTACGCTGCCCCTCTCACTCCTGCTTACGCTGCCCCTCTCACTCCTGCTTACGCCGCCCCTCTCACACCTGCTTACGCTGCCACTCTCACTCCTGCTTACGCCGCGCCTCTCACTCCTGCTTACGCTGGCCCTCTCACTCCTGCTTACGCTGCCCCTCTCACTCCTGCTGACGCTTCGCGACTCACTCGTGCCTGCGATGCGCCTCTCAGGCGGGCTAACGCTGCCCCTCTCACTCCTGCCCGCGCTGCCCCTCTCACTCCTGCTTGCGCTGCCCCTCTCACTCTTGCGCACGCTGCCCCTCTCACTCCTGCGCACGCTGCCCCTCTCACTCCTGCGCACGCTGCCCCTCTCACTCCTGCGCACGCTGCCCCTCTCACTCCTGCGGACGCTGCCCCTCTCACTCCTGCGCACGCTGCCCCTCTCACTCCTGCGCACGCTGCCCCTGTCACACCTGCGCACGCTGCCCCTCTCACTCCTGCGCACGCTGCCCCTCTCACTCCTGCGCACGCTGCCCCTCTCACTCCTGCGCACGCTGCCCCACTCACTCCTGCTTACGATGCGCCTCTCACTCCTGCTTGCGCTGTCACTCCTGCGCACGCTGCGCCTCTCACTCCTGCGCACGCTGCCCCTCTCACTCCCGCTTACGCTGCCCCACTCACTGCTGGTTACGATGCGCCTCTCGGTCCTGCATACGCTGCCCCTCTCACTCCTGCGCGTGCTGCCCCTCTCACTCCCGCTTGCGCTGCCCCTCTCACTCCCGCTTGCGCAACCCCTCTCACTGCTGCATAAGCTGCCCCTCTCACTCATGCATAAGCTGCCCTGCTAACTTCTGCTTACGCAGCCCCTCTCACTTCTGCTTACGTTGCCCCTCTCACTCCTGCTAACGCTGCCCCACTCACTGCTGCTTACGATGCGCCTCTCGGTCATTCTTACGCTGCCCCTCTCACTCCTGCTTACGCTGCCCCTCTCACTCCTGCTTACGCTGCCCCTCTCACTCCTGCTTACTCAGCCGTACTCACTCCTGCTGACGCTGCCCTACTCACTCCTGCTTACGATGCGCCTCTCAGTCCTGCTAACGCTGCCCCTCTCACTCCTGCGCACGCTGCCCCTCTCACTCCCGCTTGCGCTGCCCCTCTCACGCCCGCTTGCGCTGCCCCTCTCACGCCCGCGTGCGCTGCCCCTCTCACTCCCGCTTGCGCTGCCCCTCTCACTCCCGCATGCGCTGCCCCTCTGACTCCCGCTTGCGCTGCCCCTCTCACTCCCGCTTGCGCTGCCCCTCTCACTCCTCCTTGCGCTACCCGTCTCACTGCTGCGTAAGCTGCCCCTCTCACTCCTGCTTACCCTGCCCCTCTCACTCCTGCTTACCCTGCCCCTCTCACTCCTGCTTACCCTGCTCCTCTCACTCCTGCTTACCCTGCCCCTCTCACTCCTGCTTACCCTGCCCCTCTCACTCCTGCTTACCCTGCCCCTCTCACTCCTGCTTACCCTGCCCCTCTCACTCCTGCTTACCCTGCCCCTCTCACTCCTGCTTACCCTGCCCCTCTCACTCCTGCTTACCCTGCCCCTCTCACTCCTGCTTACCCTGCCCCTCTCACTCCTGCTTCCCCTGCCCCTCTCACTCCTGCTTACCCTGCCCCTCTCACTCCTGCTTACCCTGCCCCTCTCACTCCTGCTTACCCTGCCCCTCTCACTCCTGCTCACCCTGCCCCTCTCACTCCTGCTCACCCTGCCCCTCTCACTCCTGCTTACGCTGCGCTCTCACTCCTGCTTACGCTGCCCTACTCACTCCTGCTTACGACGCGCCTCTCACTCCTGCGCACGCTGCCCCTCTCACTCCCGCTTACGCTGCCCCTCTCACTCCCGCTTTCGCTGCCCCTCTCACTCCCGCTTGCGCTACCCCTCTCACTGCTGCATTAGCTGCCCCTCTCACTCCTAGCTAAGCTGCCGCTCTCACTCCTGCATAAGCATCCTCTCTCACTCCTGCATAAGCATCCTCTCTCACTCATGCTTACGCTGCCCCTCTCACTCCTGCTTGCGCTCCACGTCTCACTGCTGCAGAAGCTGCCCCTCTCACTCCTGCTTACCGTGCCCCTCTCACTCCTGCTTACTCTGCGCTCTCACTCCTGCTTACGATGCGCCTCTCAGTCCTGCTAACCCTGCCCCTCTCACTCCACCTTGCGCGGCCCCTCTCACTCCTGCGCTGCCCCTCTCACTCCTGCGCATGCTGCCCCTCTCACTCCTACGCACGCTGCCCCTCTCACTCCCGCTTACGCTGCCCCTCTCACTCCTGCTTACGCTGCCCCACTCACTGCTGCTTACGATGCGCCTCTCGGTCCTGCTTACGCTGCCCCTCTCACTCCCGCTTGCGCTGCCCCTCTCACTCCTGCTTGCGCTATCCCTCTCACTGCTGCTTTAGCTGCCCCTCTCACTGCTTCTTACTCTGCCCCTCTCCCTCCTGCTTTCGCTGCGCTCTCACTCCTGCATAAGCTGCCCCTCTCACTCCTGCTTACGCTGCCCCACTCACTGCTGCTTACGATGCGCCTCTCGGTCCTGCTTACGCTGCCCCTCTCACTCCCGCTTGCGCTGCCCCTCTCACTCCTGCTTGCGCTATCCCTCTCACTGCTGCTTTAGCTGCCCCTCTCACTGCTTCTTACTCTGCCCCTCTCCCTCCTGCTTACGCTGCGCTCTCACTCCTGCATAAGCTGCCCCTCTCACTCCTGCTTACGCTGCCCCTCTCACTCCTGCTTATGGTGCCCCTCTCACTGCTGCATTAGCTGCCCATCTCACTTCTGCTTACGCTGCCCCACTCACTCCTGCTTATGCTGCCCCTCTCACTCCAGCACACGCTGCCCCTCTCACTCCTGCATACGCCGCCCCTCTCACTCCTGCTTACGCCGCCCCTCTCACTCCTGCTTACGCTGCCCCGCTCACTCCTGCTTACGCTGCCCCTCTCGCTCCTGCTTACGCTGCCCCTCTCACTCCTGCTTACGCTGCCCCTCTCACTCCTGCTTACGCTGCCCCTCTCACTCCTGCTTACGCTGCCCTACTCACTCCTGCTTACGATGCGCCTCTCAGTCCTGCTAACGCTGTCCCTCTAATTCCTGCGCACGCTGCCCCTCTCACTCCTGCTTGCGCTGCCCATCTCACTCCTGCGCATGCTGCCCCTCTCACTCCCGCGCACGCTGCCCCTCTCACTCCCGCTTACGCTGCCCCTCTCACTTCTGCTTACGCTGCCCCTCTCACTCCTGCTTACGCTGCCCCTCTCACTGCTGCATAAGCTGCCCCTCTCACTCCTGCTTACCCTGCCCCTCTCACTCCTGCTTACGCTGCCCGACTCACTCCTGCTTATGATGTGCCTCTCCGTCCTGCTAACGCTGCCCCTCTCACTCCTGCTGACCCTGCCCCTCTCCCTCCTGCTTACGCTGCCCCTCTCACTCATACTCAAGCTGCCCCTCTAACTTCTGCTTACGCAGCCCCTCTCACATCTGCTTACGCAGCCCCTCTCACTTCTGTTTACGCTGCCCCACTCACTCCTGCTTACGCCGCCCCTCTCACTCTTGCTTACACCGCTCCTCTCACTCCTGCTTACGTTGCCCCTCTCACTCCTGCTTACGCTGCCCCTCTCACTCCTGCTTACGCTGCCCCGCTCACTCCTGCTTACGCTGCCCCTCTCACTCCTGCTTACGCTGCCCCTCTCACTCCTGCTTACGCTGCCCCTCTCACTCCTGCTTACGCTGCCCCTCTCACTCCTGCTTACGCTGCCCCTCTCACTCCTGCTTACGCCGCCCCTCTCACACCTGCTTACGCTGCCACTCTCACTCCTGCTTACGCTGCCCCTCTCACTCCTGCTGACGCTTCGCTACTCACTCGTGCCTGCGATGCGCCTCTCAGTCGGGCTAACGCTGCCCCTCTCACTCCTGCTTACGCTGCCCCTCTCACTCCTGCTTATGGTGCCCCTCTCACTGCTGCATTAGCTGCCCATCTCACTTCTGCTTACGCTGCCCCACTCACTCCTGCTTATGCTGCCCCTCTCACTCCAGCACACGCTGCCCCTCTCACTCCTGCATACGCCGCCCCTCTCACTCCTGCTTACGCCGCCCCTCTCACTCCTGCTTACGCTGCCCCGCTCACTCCTGCTTACGCTGCCCCTCTCGCTCCTGCTTACGCTGCCCCTCTCACTCCTGCTTACGCTGCCCCTCTCACTCCTGCTTACGCTGCCCCTCTCACTCCTGCTTACGCTGCCCTACTCACTCCTGCTTACGATGCGCCTCTCAGTCCTGCTAACGCTGTCCCTCTAATTCCTGCGCACGCTGCCCCTCTCACTCCTGCTTGCGCTGCCCATCTCACTCCTGCGCATGCTGCCCCTCTCACTCCCGCGCACGCTGCCCCTCTCACTCCCGCTTACGCTGCCCCTCTCACTTCTGCTTACGCTGCCCCTCTCACTCCTGCTTACGCTGCCCCTCTCACTGCTGCATAAGCTGCCCCTCTCACTCCTGCTTACCCTGCCCCTCTCACTCCTGCTTACGCTGCCCGACTCACTCCTGCTTATGATGTGCCTCTCCGTCCTGCTAACGCTGCCCCTCTCACTCCTGCTGACCCTGCCCCTCTCCCTCCTGCTTACGCTGCCCCTCTCACTCATACTCAAGCTGCCCCTCTAACTTCTGCTTACGCAGCCCCTCTCACATCTGCTTACGCAGCCCCTCTCACTTCTGTTTACGCTGCCCCACTCACTCCTGCTTACGCCGCCCCTCTCACTCTTGCTTACACCGCTCCTCTCACTCCTGCTTACGTTGCCCCTCTCACTCCTGCTTACGCTGCCCCTCTCACTCCTGCTTACGCTGCCCCGCTCACTCCTGCTTACGCTGCCCCTCTCACTCCTGCTTACGCTGCCCCTCTCACTCCTGCTTACGCTGCCCCTCTCACTCCTGCTTACGCTGCCCCTCTCACTCCTGCTTACGCTGCCCCTCTCACTCCTGCTTACGCCGCCCCTCTCACACCTGCTTACGCTGCCACTCTCACTCCTGCTTACGCTGCCCCTCTCACTCCTGCTGACGCTTCGCTACTCACTCGTGCCTGCGATGCGCCTCTCAGTCGGGCTAACGCTGCCCCTCTCACTCCTGCCCGCGCTGCCCCTCTCACTCCTGCTTACGCCGCCCCTCTCACTCCTGCTTACGCTGCCCCTCTCACTCCTGCTTACGCTGCCCCCTCACTCCTGCATAAGATGCCCCTCTCACTCCTGCATAAAATGCCCCTCTCACTCCTGCATAAAATGCCCCTCTCACTCCTGCTTATGCCGCCCCTCTCACACCTGCTTACGCCGCCCCTCTCACTCCTGCTTACGATGCGCCTCTCACTCCTGCTTACGATGCGCCTCTCACTCCTGCTTACGCTGTCCCTCTCACTCCACCTTGCGCTGCCCCCCTCACTCCTGCGCACGCTGCCCATCTCACTCCTGCTCGCGCTGCCCATCTCACTCCTGCGCATGCTGCCCCTCTCACTCCCGCGCACGCTGGCCCTCTCACTCCCGCTTACGCTGCCCCTCTCACTCCTGCTTGCACTACCCCTCTCACTGCTGCATAAGCTGCCCCTCTCACTCCTGCTTACCCTGCCCCTCTCACTCCTGCTTACGCTGCGCTCTCACTCCTGCTTACGCTGCCCTACTCACTCCTGCTAACGCTGCCCCTCTCACTCCTGCTTTCGCCGCCCCTCTCACTCCTGCACAACAGCCCCTCTCGATCCTGCATACGCTGCCCCTCTCACTACTGCTTATGCTGCCCCTCTCACTCCTGCGCATGCTGCCCCTCTCACTCCCGCGCACGCTGCCCCTCTCACTCCCGCGCACGCTGCCCCTTTCACTCCTGCTTGCGCTGCCCATCTCACTCCTGCGCACGCTGACACTCTCACTCCTGCGCACGCTGCCCCTCGCACTCCCGCTTACGCTGCCCCTCTCATTCCTGCTTACGCTGCCCCTCTCACTGGTGCTTACGATGCGCCTCTCGGTCCTGCTTACGCTGCCCCACTCACTCCTGCGCATCCCGCCCCTCTCACTCCTGCTTACGCTGCTCCTCTCACTCCTGCTTACGCTGCCTACTCACTCCTGCTTACGCTGCTCCTCTCACTCCTGCTTACGCTGCCCCTCTCACTGCTGCATAAGCTGCCCCTCTCACTCCTGCTTATGCCGCCCCTCTCACTCCTGCTTACGCTGCTCCTCTCACTCCTGCTTACGCTGCCCCTCTCACTCCTGCTTACGCTCCGCTACTCACACCTGCCTACGATGCGCCTCTCAGTCCTGCTAACGCTGCCCCTCTCACTCCTGCGCACGCTGCCCCTCTCACTCCTGCTTGCGCTGCCCATCTCACTGCTGCGCACGCTGCCCATCTCACTCCTGCTTACCCTGCCCCTCTCACTCCTGCTTACGCTGCCCGACTCACTCCTGCTTACGCTGCCCCTCTCACTCGTGCTTACGCTGCCCCTCTCACTCCTGCTTACGCTGCCCCTCTCACTCCTGCTTACGCTGCCCGTCTCACTGCTGCAGAAGCTGCCCCTCTCACTCCTCCTTGCGCTGCCCCTCTCACACCTGCGCATGCTGCCCCTCTCACCCCTGCGCACGCTGCCCCTCTCACTCCCGCTTACGCTGCCCCTCTCACTCCTGCTTACGCTGCCCCTCTCACTCCCGCTTACGCTGCCCCTCTCACTCCTGCTTGCGCTATCCCTCTCCCTGCTGCATTAGCTGGCCCTCTCACTGCTTCTTACTCTGCCCCTCTCCCTCCTGCTTACGCTGCGCTCTCACTCCTGCATCAGCTGCCCCTCTCACTCCTGCCTCAGCTGCCCCTCTCACACCTGCATAAGCATCCCCTCTCACTCATGCTTAAGCTGCCCCTCTAACGTCTGCTTACGCAGCCCCTCTCACTTCTGGTTACGCTGCCCCACTCACTCCTGCTTACGCTGCCCCTCTCACTCCTGCCGAAGCTGCCCCTCTCACTCCTGCCGAAGCTGCCCCTCTCACACCTGCATAAGCATCCCCTCTCACTCATGCATCAGCTGCCCCGGTAACTTCTGCTTAAGCAGCCCCTCTCACTTCTGCTTACGTTGCCCCTCTCACTCCTGCTCACGCTGCCCCTCTCACTCCTGCGCACGCTGCCCCTCTCACTCCTGCTTGCGCTGCCCCTCTCACTCCTGCGCACGCTGCCCCTCTCACTCCTGCGCTCGCTGCCCCTCTCACTCCTGCGCTCGCTGCCCCTCTCACTCCCGCTTACGCTGCCCCTCTCATTCCTGCTTACGCTGCCCCACTCACTCCTGTGCATGCTGCCCCTCTCACACCCCCTTGCACTGCCCCTCTCACTCCTGCTTGCGGTACCCCTCTCACTGCTGCATAAGCTGCCCCTCTCACTCCTGCTTACCCTGCCCCTCTCACTCCTGCTTACGCTGTGCTCTCACTCCTGCTTACGCTGCCCTACTCACTGCTGCTTACGATGCGCCTCTCAGTCCTGCTAACGCTGCCCCACTCACTCCTGCGCATGCTGCCCCTCTCACTCCCGCTTGCGCTGCCCCTCTCACTCCTGCTTGCGCGACCCCTCTCACTGCTGCATGAGCTGCCCCTTTCACTCCTGGCTAAGCTGCCGCTCTCACACCTGCATCAGCATGCCCTCTCACTCATGCATAAGCTGCCCCTCTAACTTCTGCTTACGCAGCCCCTCTCACTTCTGGTTACGCAGCCCCTCTCACTTCTGTTTACGCTGCCCCTCTCACTCCTGCTTACGCCGCCCCTCTCACTCTTGCTTACGCTGCTCCTCTCACTCCTGCTTACGTTGCCCCTCTCACTCCTGCTTACGCTGCCCCTCTCACTCCTGCTTACGCTGCCCCCTCACTCCTGCTTACGCTGCCCCCTCACTCCTGCTTACGCTGCCCCCTCACTCCTGCTTACGCTGCCCCCTCACTCCTGCTTACGCTGCGCGACTCACTCCTGCCTACGATGCGCCTCTCAGTCCTGCGCACGCTGCCCCTCTCACTCCTGCGCACGCTGCCCCTCGCACTCCCGCTTACGCTGCCCCTCTCATTCCTGCTTACGGTGCCCCTCTCATTCCTGCTTACGATGCGCCTCTCGGTCCTGCTTACGCTGCCCCACTCACTCCTGCGCATGCTGCCCCTCTCACTCCCGCTTGCGCTGCCCCTCTCACTCCCGCTTGCGCTACCCCTCTCACTGCTGCATAAGCTGCCCCTCTCACTCCTGCTTACCCTGCCCCTCTCACTCCTGCTTGCGCTACCCCTCTCACTGCTGCATAAGCTGCCCCTCTCACTCCTGCTTACCCTGCCCCTCTCACTCCTGCTTACGCTGCGCTCTCACTCCTGCTTACGCTGCCTACTCACTCCTGCTTACGCTGCTCCTCTCACTCCTGCTTACGCTGCCCCTCTCACTGCTGCATAAGCTGCCCCTCTCACTCCTGCTTACGCTGCTCTCTCACTCCTGCTTACGCTGCTCCTCTCACTCCTGCTTACGCTGCCCCTCTCACTGCTGCATACCCTGCCCCTCTCACTCCTGCTTACGCTGCTCTCTCACTCCTGCTTACGCTGCACTACTCACTCCTGCTTACGCTGCTCCTCTCACTCCTGCTTACGCTGCCCCTCTCACTCCTGCTTACGCTGCCTCTCTCACTGCTGCATAAGCTGCCCCTCTCACTCCTGCTTATGCCGCCCCTCTCACTCCTGCTAACGCTGCCCCTCTCACTCCTGCTTACGCTGCGCTACTCACTCCTGCCTACGATGCGCCTCTCAGTCCTGCTAACGCTGCCCCTCTCACTCCTGCTCACGCAGCCCCTCTCACTCCTGCTAACGCTGCCCCTCTCACTCCTGCGCACGCTGCGCCTCTCACTCCTGCGCACGCTGCCCCTCTCACTCCTGCTAGCGCTGCCCATCTCACTCCTGCGCACGCTGTCCCTCTCACTCCTGCGCACGCTGCCCCTCTCACTCCCGCTTACGCTGCCCCTCTCATTCCTGCTTAACGCTGCCCCTCTCACTGCTGCTGACGATGCGCCTCTCGGTCCTGCTTATGCTGCCCCACTCACTCCTGCGCATGCTGCCCCTCTCACACCCGCTTCCGCTGCCCCTCTCACTCCTGCTTGCGCTACACGTCTCACTGCTGCATAAGCAGCCCCTCTCACTCCTGCTTACCGTGCCCCTCTCACTCCTGCTTACTCTGCGCTCTCACTCCTGCTTACGATGCGCCTCTCAGTCCTGCTAACCCTGCCCCTCTCACTCCACCTTGCGCTGCCCCTCTCACTCCTGCGCTGCCCCTCTCACTCCTGCGCATGCTGCCCCTCTCACTCCTGCGCATGCTGCCCCTCTCACTCCTACGCACGCTGCCCCTCTCACTCCCGCTTACGCTGCCCCTCTCACTCCTGCTTACGCTGCCCCACTCACTGCTGCTTACGATGCGCCTCTCGGTCCTGCTTACGCTGCCCCTCTCATTCCCGCTTGCGCTGCCCCTCTCACTCCTGCTTGCGCTATCCCTCTCACTGCTTCTTACTCTGCCCCTCTCCCTCCTGCTGACGCTGCGCTCTCACTCCTGCATAAGCTGCCCCTCTCACTCCTGCTGACGCTGCCCCTCTCACACCTGCTTATGGTGCCCCTCTCACTGCTGCATTAGCTGCCCATCTCACTTCTGCTTACGCTGCCCCACTCACTCCTGCTTATGCTGCCCCACTCACTCCTGCATACGCTGCCCCTCTCACTCCTGCTTACGCCGCCCCTCTCACTCCTGCTTACGCAGCCCCTCTCACTCCTGCTTACGCCGCCCCTCTAACTCCTGCGCACGCTGCCCCTCTCACTCCTGCGCACGCTGCCCCTCTCACTCCTGCTTACGCTGCCCTACTCACTCCTGCTTACGATGCGCCTCTCAGTCCTGCTAACGCTGTCCCTCTCATTCCTGCGCACGCTGCCCCTCTCACTCCTGCTTACGCTGCCCCTCTCACTCCTGCGCACGCTGCCCCTCTCACTCCTGCGCACGCTGCCCCTCTCACTCCTGCGCACGCTGCCCCTCTCACTCCTGCGCACGCTGCCCTACTCACTCCTGCTTACGATGCGCCTCTCAGTCCTGCTAACGCTGTCCCTCTCATTCCTGCGCACGCTGCCCCTCTCACTCCTGCTTGCGCTGCCCATCTCACTCCTGCGCATGCTGCCCCTCTCACTCCCGCGCACGCTGCCCCTCTCACTCCCGCTTACGCTGCCCCTCTCACTTCTGCTTACGCTGCCCCTCTCACTCCTGCTTACGCTGCCCCTCTCACTGCTGCATAAGCTGCCCCTCTCACTCCTGCTTACCCTGCCCCTCTCACTCCTGCTTACGCTGCCCTACTCACTCCTGCTTATGATGTGCCTCTCCGTCCTGCTAACGCTGCCCCTCTCACTCCTGCTGACCCTGCCCCTCTCCCTCCTGCTTACGCTGCCCCACTCACTCATACTCAAGCTGCCCCACTCACTCCTGCTTACGCTGCCCCTCTCACTCCTGCTTACGCTGCCCCTCTCACTCCTGCTTACGCTGCCCCTCTCACTCCTGCTTACGCTGCCCCTCTCACTCCTGCTTACGCTGCCCCTCTCACTCCTGCTTACGCTGCCCCTCTCACTCCTGCTTACGCTGCCCCTCTCACTCCTGCTTACGCTGCCCCTCTCACTCCTGCTTACGCTGCCCCTCTCACTCCTGCTTACGCTGCCCCTCTCACTCCTGCTTACGCTGCCCCTCTCACTCCTGCTTACGCTGCCCCTCTCACTCCTGCTTACGCCGCCCCTCTCACACCTGCTTACGCTGCCACTCTCACTCCTGCTTACGCCGCGCCTCTCACTCCTGCTTACGCTGGCCCTCTCACTCCTGCTTACGCTGCCCCTCTCACTCCTGCTGACGCTTCGCTACTCACTCGTGCCTGCGATGCGCCTCTCAGGCGGGCTAACGCTGCCCCTCTCACTCCTGCCCGCGCTGCCCCTCTCACTCCTGCTTGCGCTGCCCCTCTCACTCTTGCGCACGCTGCCCCTCTCACTCCTGCGCACGCTGCCCCTCTCACTCCTGCGCACGCTGCCCCTCTCACTCCTGCGCACGCTGCCCCTCTCACTCCTGCGCACGCTGCCCCTCTCACTCCTGCGCACGCTGCCCCTCTCACTCCTGCGCACGCTGCCCCTGTCACACCTGCGCACGCTGCCCCTCTCACTCCTGCGCACGCTGCCCCTCTCACTCCTGCGCACGCTGCCCCTCTCACTCCTGCGCACGCTGCCCCACTCACTCCTGCTTACGATGCGCCTCTCACTCCTGCTTGCGCTGTCACTCCTGCGCACGCTGCGCCTCTCACTCCTGCGCACGCTGCCCCTCTCACTCCCGCTTACGCTGCCCCACTCACTGCTGGTTACGATGCGCCTCTCGGTCCTGCATACGCTGCCCCTCTCACTCCTGCGCGTGCTGCCCCTCTCACTCCCGCTTGCGCTGCCCCTCTCACTCCCGCTTGCGCAACCCCTCTCACTGCTGCATAAGCTGCCCCTCTCACTCATGCATAAGCTGCCCTGCTAACTTCTGCTTACGCAGCCCCTCTCACTTCTGCTTACGTTGCCCCTCTCACTCCTGCTAACGCTGCCCCACTCACTGCTGCTTACGATGCGCCTCTCGGTCATTCTTACGCTGCCCCTCTCACTCCTGCTTACGCTGCCCCTCTCACTCCTGCTTACGCTGCCCCTCTCACTCCTGCTTACTCAGCCGTACTCACTCCTGCTGACGCTGCCCTACTCACTCCTGCTTACGATGCGCCTCTCAGTCCTGCTAACGCTGCCCCTCTCACTCCTGCGCACGCTGCCCCTCTCACTCCCGCTTGCGCTGCCCCTCTCACTCCCGCTTGCGCTGCCCCTCTCACTCCCGCTTGCGCTGCCCCTCTCACTCCCGCTTGCGCTGCCCCTCTCACTCCCGCTTGCGCTGCCCCTCTCACTCCCGCTTGCGCTGCCCCTCTCACTCCCGCTTGCGCGGCCCCTCTCACTCCCGCTTGCGCGGCCCCTCTCACTCCCGCTTGCGCGGCCCCTCTCACGCCCGCTTGCGCTGCCCCTCTCACGCCCGCTTGCGCTGCCCCTCTCACGCCCGCTTGCGCTGCCCCTCTCTAACCGGTTGCGCTGCCCCTCTCACGCCCGCTTGCGCTGCCCCTCTCACGCCCGCTTGCGCTGCCCCTCTCACGCCCGCTTGCGCTGCCCCTCTCACTCCCGCTTGCGCTGCCCCTCTCACTGCTGCGTAAGCTGCCCCTCTCACTCCTGCTTACCCTGCCCCTCTCACTCCTGCTTACCCTGCCCCTCTCACTCCTGCTTACCCTGCCCCTCTCACTCCTGCTTACCCTGCCCCTCTCACTCCTGCTTACCCTGCCCCTCTCACTCCTGCTCACCCTGCCCCTCTCACTCCTGCTCACCCTGCCCCTCTCACTCCTGCTTACGCTGCGCTCTCACTCCTGCTTACGCTGCCCTACTCACTCCTGCTTACGACGCGCCTCTCACTCCTGCGCACGCTGCCCCTCTCACTCCCGCTTACGCTGCCCCTCTCACTCCCGCTTGCGCTGCCCCTCTCACTCCCGCTTGCGCTACCCCTCTCACTGCTGCATTAGCTGCCCCTCTCACTCCTAGCTAAGCTGCCGCTCTCACTCCTGCATAAGCATCCTCTCTCACTCCTGCATAAGCATCCTCTCTCACTCATGCTTACGCTGCCCCTCTCACTCCTGCTTGCGCTCCACGTCTCACTGCTGCAGAAGCTGCCCCTCTCACTCCTGCTTACGGTGCCCCTCTCACTCCTGCTTACTCTGCGCTCTCACTCCTGCTTACGATGCGCCTCTCAGTCCTGCTAACCCTGCCCCTCTCACTCCACCTTGCGCGGCCCCTCTCACTCCTGCGCTGCCCCTCTCACTCCTGCGCATGCTGCCCCTCTCACTCCTACGCACGCTGCCCCTCTCACTCCCGCTTACGCTGCCCCTCTCACTCCTGCTTACGCTGCCCCACTCACTGCTGCTTACGATGCGCCTCTCGGTCCGGCTTACGCTGCCCCTCTCACTCCCGCTTGCGCTGCCCCTCTCACTCCTGCTTGCGCTATCCCTCTCACTGCTGCTTTAGCTGCCCCTCTCACTGCTTCTTACTCTGCCCCTCTCCCTCCTGCTTACGCTGCGCTCTCACTCCTGCATAAGCTGCCCCTCTCACTCCTGCTTACGATGCCCCACTCACTGCTGCTTACGATGCGCCTCTCGGTCCTGCTTACGCTGCCCCTCTCACTCCCGCTTGCGCTGCCCCTCTCACTCCTGCTTGCGCTATCCCTCTCACTGCTGCTTTAGCTGCCCCTCTCACTGCTTCTTACTCTGCCCCTCTCCCTCCTGCTTACGCTGCGCTCTCACTCCTGCATAAGCTGCCCCTCTCACTCCTGCTTACGCTGCCCCTCTCACTCCTGCTTATGGTGCCCCTCTCACTGCTGCATTAGCTGCCCATCTCACTTCTGCTTACGCTGCCCCACTCACTCCTGCTTATGCTGCCCCTCTCACTCCTGCATACGCTGCCCCTCTCACTCCTGCATACGCCGCCCCTCTCACTCCTGCTTACGCCGCCCCTCTCACTCCTGCTTACGCTGCCCCGCTCACTCCTGCTTACGCTGCCCCTCTCACTCCTGCTTACGCTGTCCCTCTCACTCCTGCTTACGCTGCCCCTCTCACTCCTGCTTACGCTGCCCCTCTCACTCCTGCTTACGCTGCCCCTCTCACTCCTGCTTACGCTGCCCTACTCACTCCTGCTTACGATGCGCCTCTCAGTCCTGCTAACGCTGTCCCTCTAATTCCTGCGCACGCTGCCCCTCTCACTCCTGCTTGCGCTGCCCATCTCACTCCTGCGCATGCTGCCCCTCTCACTCCCGCGCACGCTGCCCCTCTCACTCCCGCTTACGCTGCCCCTCTCACTTCTGCTTACGCTGCCCCTCTCACTGCTGCATAAGCTGCCCCTCTCACTCCTGCTTACCCTGCCCCTCTCACTCCTGCTTACGCTGCCCGACTCACTCCTGCTTATGATGTGCCTCTCCGTCCTGCTAACGCTGCCCCTCTCACTCCTGCTTACCCTGCCCCACTCCCTCCTGCTTACGCTGCCCCTCTCACTCATACTCAAGCTGCCCCTCTAACTTCTGCTTACGCAGCCCCTCTCACTTCTGCTTACGCAGCCCCTCTCACTTCTGTTTACGCTGCCCCACTCACTCCTGCTTACGCCGCCCCTCTCACTCTTGCTTACGCCGCTCCTCTCACTCCTGCTTACGTTGCCCCTCTCACTCCTGCTTACGCTGCCCCTCTCACTCCTGCTTACGCTGCCCCTCTCACTCCTGCTTACGCTGTCCCTCTCACTCCTGCTTACGCTGCCCCTCTCACTCCTGCTTACGCTGCCCCTCTCACTCCTGCTTACGCTGCCCCTCTCACTCCTGCTTACGCTGCCCTACTCACTCCTGCTTACGATGCGCCTCTCAGTCCTGCTAACGCTGTCCCTCTAATTCCTGCGCACGCTGCCCCTCTCACTCCTGCTTGCGCTGCCCATCTCACTCCTGCGCATGCTGCCCCTCTCACTCCCGCGCACGCTGCCCCTCTCACTCCCGCTTACGCTGCCCCTCTCACTTCTGCTTACGCTGCCCCTCTCACTGCTGCATAAGCTGCCCCTCTCACTCCTGCTTACCCTGCCCCTCTCACTCCTGCTTACGCTGCCCGACTCACTCCTGCTTATGATGTGCCTCTCCGTCCTGCTAACGCTGCCCCTCTCACTCCTGCTTACCCTGCCCCACTCCCTCCTGCTTACGCTGCCCCTCTCACTCATACTCAAGCTGCCCCTCTAACTTCTGCTTACGCAGCCCCTCTCACTTCTGCTTACGCAGCCCCTCTCACTTCTGTTTACGCTGCCCCACTCACTCCTGCTTACGCCGCCCCTCTCACTCTTGCTTACGCCGCTCCTCTCACTCCTGCTTACGTTGCCCCTCTCACTCCTGCTTACGCTGCCCCTCTCACTCCTGCTTACGCTGCCCCGCTCACTCCTGCTTACGCTGCCCCTCTCACTCCTGCTTACGCTGCCCCTCTCACTCCTGCTTACGCTGCCCCTCTCACTCCTGCTTACGCTGCCCCTCTCACTCCTGCTTACGCTGCCCCTCTCACTCCTGCTTACGCTGCCCCTCTCACTCCTGCTTACGCTGCCCCTCTCACTCCTGCTAACGCTGCCCCTCTCACTCCTGCTTACGCCGCCCCTCTCACACCTGCTTACGCTGCCACTCTCACTCCTGCTTACGCTGCCCCTCTCACTCCTGCTGACGCTTCGCTACTCACTCGTGCCTGCGATGCGCCTCTCAGTCGGGCTAACGCTGCCCCTCTCACTCCTGCCCGCGCTGCCCCTCTCACTCCTGCTTACGCCGCCCCTCTCACTCCTGCTTACGCTGCCCCTCTCACTCCTGCTTACGCTGCCCCTCTCACTCCTGCATAAGATGCCCCCTCACTCCTGCATAAAATGCCCCTCTCACTCCTGCTTATGCCGCCCCTCTCACTCCTGCTTACGCCGCCCCTCTCACTCCTGCTTACGATGCGCCTCTCACTCCTGCTTACGATGCGCCTCTCACTCCTGCTTACGCTGTCCCTCTCACTCCACCTTGCGCTGCCCCCCTCACTCCTGCGCACGCTGCCCATCTCACTCCTGCTCGCGCTGCCCATCTCACTCCTGCGCATGCTGCCCCTCTCACTCCCGCGCACGCTGGCCCTCTCACTCCCGCTTACGCTGCCCCTCTCACTCCTGCTTGCACTACCCCTCTCACTGCTGCATAAGCTGCCCCTCTCACTCCTGCTTACCCTGCCCCTCTCACTCCTGCTTACGCTGCGCTCTCACTCCTGCTTACGCTGCCCTACTCACTCCTGCTAACGCTGCCCCTCTCACTCCTGCTTTCGCCGCCCCTCTCACTCCTGCATAACAGCCCCTCTCGATCCTGCATACGCTGCCCCTCTCACTACTGC
Source organism: Mustelus asterias (assembly GCF_964213995.1). NCBI lineage: Eukaryota > Metazoa > Chordata > Chondrichthyes > Carcharhiniformes > Triakidae > Mustelus > Mustelus asterias. The sequence goes on from NW_027590580.1 coordinate 141,056, forward strand.
TTATGCTGCCCCTCTCACTCCTGCGCATGCTGCCCCTCTCACTCCCGCGCACGCTGCCCCTCTCACTCCCGCGCACGCTGCCCCTCTCACTCCTGCTTGCGCTGCCCATCTCACTCCTGCGCACGCTGACACTCTCACTCCTGCGCACGCTGCCCCTCGCACTGGTGCTTACGATGCGCCTCTCGGTCCTGCTTACGCTGCCCCACTCACTCCTGCGCATCCCGCCCCTCTCACTCCTGCTTACGCTGCTCCTCTCACTCCTGCTTACGCTGCTCCTCTCACTCCTGCTTACGCTGCCCCTCTCACTGCTGCATAAGCTGCCCCTCTCACTCCTGCTTATGCCGCCCCTCTCACTCCTGCTTACGCTGCTCCTCTCACTCCTGCTTACGCTGCCCCTCTCACTCCTGCTTACGCTCCGCTACTCACACCTGCCTACGATGCGCCTCTCAGTCCTGCTAACGCTGCCCCTCTCACTCCTGCGCACGCTGCCCCTCTCACTCCTGCTTGCGCTGCCCATCTCACTGCTGCGCACGCTGCCCATCTCACTCCTGCTTACCCTGCCCCTCTCACTCCTGCTTACGCTGCCCTACTCACTCGTGCTTACGCTGCCCCTCTCACTCGTGCTTACGCTGCCCCTCTCACTCCTGCTTACGCTGCCCCTCTCACTCCTGCTTGCGCTACCCGTCTCACTGCTGCAGAAGCTGCCCCTCTCACTCCTCCTTGCGCTGCCCCTCTCACACCTGCGCATGCTGCCCCTCTCACCCCTGCGCACGCTGCCCCTCTCACTCCCGCTTACGCTGCCCCTCTCACTCCTGCTTACGCTGCCCCTCTCACTCCCGCTTACGCTGCCCCTCTCACTCCTGCTTGCGCTATCCCTCTCCCTGCTGCATTAGCTGGCCCTCTCACTGCTTCTTACTCTGCCCCTCTCCCTCCTGCTTACGCTGCGCTCTCACTCCTGCATCAGCTGCCCCTCTCACTCCTGCCTCAGCTGCCCCTCTCACACCTGCATAAGCATCCCCTCTCACTCATGCTTAAGCTGCCCCTCTAACGTCTGCTTACGCAGCCCCTCTCACTTCTGGTTACGCTGCCCCACTCACTCCTGCTTACGCTGCCCCTCTCACTCCTGCCGAAGCTGCCCCTCTCACTCCTGCCGAAGCTGCCCCTCTCACACCTGCATAAGCATCCCCTCTCACTCATGCATCAGCTGCCCCGGTAACTTCTGCTTAAGCAGCCCCTCTCACTTCTGCTTACGTTGCCCCTCTCACTCCTGCTCACGCTGCCCCTCTCACTCCTGCGCACGCTGCCCCTCTCACTCCTGCTTGCGCTGCCCCTCTCACTCCTGCGCACGCTGCCCCTCTCACTCCTGCGCTCGCTGCCCCTCTCACTCCTGCGCTCGCTGCCCCTCTCACTCCCGCTTACGCTGCCCCTCTCATTCCTGCTTACGCTGCCCCACTCACTCCTGTGCATGCTGCCCCTCTCACACCCCCTTGCACTGCCCCTCTCACTCCTGCTTGCGGTACCCCTCTCACTGCTGCATAAGCTGCCCCTCTCACTCCTGCTTACCCTGCCCCTCTCACTCCTGCTTACGCTGTGCTCTCACTCCTGCTTACGCTGCCCTACTCACTGCTGCTTACGATGCGCCTCTCAGTCCTGCTAACGCTGCCCCACTCACTCCTGCGCATGCTGCCCCTCTCACTCCCGCTTGCGCTGCCCCTCTCACTCCTGCTTGCGCGACCCCTCTCACTGCTGCATGAGCTGCCCCTTTCACTCCTGGCTAAGCTGCCGCTCTCACACCTGCATCAGCATGCCCTCTCACTCATGCATAAGCTGCCCCTCTAACTTCTGCTTACGCAGCCCCTCTCACTTCTGGTTACGCAGCCCCTCTCACTTCTGTTTACGCTGCCCCTCTCACTCCTGCTTACGCCGCCCCTCTCACTCTTGCTTACGCTGCTCCTCTCACTCCTGCTTACGTTGCCCCTCTCACTCCTGCTTACGCTGCCCCTCTCACTCCTGCTTACGCTGCCCCCTCACTCCTGCTTACGCTGCCCCCTCACTCCTGCTTACGCCGCCCCTCTCACACCTGCTTACGCTGCCACTCTCACTCCTGCTTACGCTGCCCCTCTCACTCCTGCTGACGCTTCGCTACTCACTCGTGCCTGCGATGCGCCTCTCAGTCGGGCTAACGCTGCCCCTCTCACTCCTGCCCGCGCTGCCCCTCTCACTCCTGCTTACGCCGCCCCTCTCACTCCTGCTTACGCTGCCCCTCTCACTCCTGCTTACGCTGCCCCTCTCACTCCTGCATAAGATGCCCCCTCACTCCTGCATAAAATGCCCCTCTCACTCCTGCTTATGCCGCCCCTCTCACTCCTGCTTACGCCGCCCCTCTCACTCCTGCTTACGATGCGCCTCTCACTCCTGCTTACGATGCGCCTCTCACTCCTGCTTACGATGCGCCTCTCACTCCTGCTTACGCTGTCCCTCTCACTCCTGCGCACGCTGCCCATCTCACTCCTGCGCACGCTGCCCATCTCACTCCTGCTCGCGCTGCCCATCTCACTCCTGCGCATGCTGCCCCTCTCACTCCCGCGCACGCTGGCCCTCTCACTCCCGCTTACGCTGCCCCTCTCACTCCTGCTTGCACTACCCCTCTCACTGCTGCATAAGCTGCCCCTCTCACTCCTGCTTACCCTGCCCCTCTCACTCCTGCTTACGCTGCGCTCTCACTCCTGCTTACGCTGCCCTACTCACTCCTGCTAACGCTGCCCCTCTCACTCCTGCTTTCGCCGCCCCTCTCACTCCTGCATAACAGCCCCTCTCGATCCTGCATACGCTGCCCCTCTCACTACTGCTTATGCTGCCCCTCTCACTCCTGCGCATGCTGCCCCTCTCACTCCCGCGCACGCTGCCACTCTCACTCCCGCGCACGCTGCCCCTCTCACTCCTGCTTGCGCTGCCCATCTCACTCCTGCGCACGCTGACACTCTCACTCCTGCGCACGCTGCCCCTCGCACTCCCGCTTACGCTGCCCCTCTCATTCCTGCTTACGCTGCCCCTCTCACTGGTGCTTACGATGCGCCTCTCGGTCCTGCTTACGCTGCCCCACTCACTCCTGCGCATCCCGCCCCTCTCACTCCTGCTTACGCTGCTCCTCTCACTCCTGCTTACGCTGCCTACTCACTCCTGCTTACGCTGCTCCTCTCACTCCTGCTTACGCTGCCCCTCTCACTGCTGCATAAGCTGCCCCTCTCACTCCTGCTTATGCCGCCCCTCTCACTCCTGCTTACGCTGCTCCTCTCACTCCTGCTTACGCTGCCCCTCTCACTCCTGCTTACGCTCCGCTACTCACACCTGCCTACGATGCGCCTCTCAGTCCTGCTAACGCTGCCCCTCTCACTCCTGCGCACGCTGCCCCTCTCACTCCTGCTTGCGCTGCCCATCTCACTGCTGCGCACGCTGCCCATCTCACTCCTGCTTACCCTGCCCCTCTCACTCCTGCTTACGCTGCTCTACTCACTCGTGCTTACGCTGCCCCTCTCACTCGTGCTTACGCTGCCCCTCTCACTCCTGCTTACGCTGCCCCTCTCACTCCTGCTTGCGCTACCCGTCTCACTGCTGCAGAAGCTGCCCCTCTCACTCCTCCTTGCGCTGCCCCTCTCACACCTGCGCATGCTGCCCCTCTCACCCATGCGCACGCTGCCCCTCTCACTCCCGCTTACGCTGCCCCTCTCACTCCTGCTTACGCTGCCCCTCTCACTCCCGCTTACGCTGCCCCTCTCACTCCTGCTTGCGCTATCCCTCTCCCTGCTGCATTAGCTGGCCCTCTCACTGCTTCTTACTCTGCCCCTCTCCCTCCTGCTTACGCTGCGCTCTCACTCCTGCATCAGCTGCCCCTCTCACTCCTGCCTCAGCTGCCCCTCTCACACCTGCATAAGCATCCCCTCTCACTCATGCTTAAGCTGCCCCTCTAACGTCTGCTTACGCAGCCCCTCTCACTTCTGGTTACGCTGCCCCACTCACTCCTGCTTACGCTGCCCCTCTCACTCCTGCCGAAGCTGCCCCTCTCACTCCTGCCGAAGCTGCCCCTCTCACACCTGCATAAGCATCCCCTCTCACTCATGCATCAGCTGCCCCGGTAACTTCTGCTTAAGCAGCCCCTCTCACTTCTGCTTACGTTGCCCCTCTCACTCCTGCTCACGCTGCCCCTCTCACTCCTGCGCACGCTGCCCCTCTCACTCCTGCTTGCGCTGCCCCTCTCACTCCTGCGCACGCTGCCCCTCTCACTCCTGCGCTCGCTGCCCCTCTCACTCCTGCGCTCGCTGCCCCTCTCACTCCCGCTTACGCTGCCCCTCTCATTCCTGCTTACGCTGCCCCACTCACTCCTGTGCATGCTGCCCCTCTCACACCCCCTTGCACTGCCCCTCTCACTCCTGCTTGCGGTACCCCTCTCACTGCTGCATAAGCTGCCCCTCTCACTCCTGCTTACCCTGCCCCTCTCACTCCTGCTTACGCTGTGCTCTCACTCCTGCTTACGCTGCCCTACTCACTGCTGCTTACGATGCGCCTCTCAGTCCTGCTAACGCTGCCCCACTCACTCCTGCGCATGCTGCCCCTCTCACTCCCGCTTGCGCTGCCCCTCTCACTCCTGCTTGCGCGACCCCTCTCACTGCTGCATGAGCTGCCCCTTTCACTCCTGGCTAAGCTGCCGCTCTCACACCTGCATCAGCATGCCCTCTCACTCATGCATAAGCTGCCCCTCTAACTTCTGCTTACGCAGCCCCTCTCACTTCTGGTTACGCAGCCCCTCTCACTTCTGTTTACGCTGCCCCTCTCACTCCTGCTTACGCCGCCCCTCTCACTCTTGCTTACGCTGCTCCTCTCACTCCTGCTTACGTTGCCCCTCTCACTCCTGCTTACGCTGCCCCTCTCACTCCTGCTTACGCTGCCCCCTCACTCCTGCTTACGCTGCCCCCTCACTCCTGCTTACGCCGCCCCTCTCACACCTGCTTACGCTGCCACTCTCACTCCTGCTTACGCTGCCCCTCTCACTCCTGCTGACGCTTCGCTACTCACTCGTGCCTGCGATGCGCCTCTCAGTCGGGCTAACGCTGCCCCTCTCACTCCTGCCCGCGCTGCCCCTCTCACTCCTGCTTACGCCGCCCCTCTCACTCCTGCTTACGCTGCCCCTCTCACTCCTGCTTACGCTGCCCCTCTCACTCCTGCATAAGATGCCCCCTCACTCCTGCATAAAATGCCCCTCTCACTCCTGCTTATGCCGCCCCTCTCACTCCTGCTTACGCCGCCCCTCTCACTCCTGCTTACGATGCGCCTCTCACTCCTGCTTACGATGCGCCTCTCACTCCTGCTTACGATGCGCCTCTCACTCCTGCTTACGCTGTCCCTCTCACTCCTGCGCACGCTGCCCATCTCACTCCTGCGCACGCTGCCCATCTCACTCCTGCTCGCGCTGCCCATCTCACTCCTGCGCATGCTGCCCCTCTCACTCCCGCGCACGCTGGCCCTCTCACTCCCGCTTACGCTGCCCCTCTCACTCCTGCTTGCACTACCCCTCTCACTGCTGCATAAGCTGCCCCTCTCACTCCTGCTTACCCTGCCCCTCTCACTCCTGCTTACGCTGCGCTCTCACTCCTGCTTACGCTGCCCTACTCACTCCTGCTAACGCTGCCCCTCTCACTCCTGCTTTCGCCGCCCCTCTCACTCCTGCATAACAGCCCCTCTCGATCCTGCATACGCTGCCCCTCTCACTACTGCTTATGCTGCCCCTCTCACTCCTGCGCATGCTGCCCCTCTCACTCCCGCGCACGCTGCCACTCTCACTCCCGCGCACGCTGCCCCTCTCACTCCTGCTTGCGCTGCCCATCTCACTCCTGCGCACGCTGACACTCTCACTCCTGCGCACGCTGCCCCTCGCACTCCCGCTTACGCTGCCCCTCTCATTCCTGCTTACGCTGCCCCTCTCACTGGTGCTTACGATGCGCCTCTCGGTCCTGCTTACGCTGCCCCACTCACTCCTGCGCATCCCGCCCCTCTCACTCCTGCTTACGCTGCTCCTCTCACTCCTGCTTACGCTGCCTACTCACTCCTGCTTACGCTGCTCCTCTCACTCCTGCTTACGCTGCCCCTCTCACTGCTGCATAAGCTGCCCCTCTCACTCCTGCTTATGCCGCCCCTCTCACTCCTGCTTACGCTGCTCCTCTCACTCCTGCTTACGCTGCCCCTCTCACTCCTGCTTACGCTCCGCTACTCACACCTGCCTACGATGCGCCTCTCAGTCCTGCTAACGCTGCCCCTCTCACTCCTGCGCACGCTGCCCCTCTCACTCCTGCTTGCGCTGCCCATCTCACTGCTGCGCACGCTGCCCATCTCACTCCTGCTTACCCTGCCCCTCTCACTCCTGCTTACGCTGCTCTACTCACTCGTGCTTACGCTGCCCCTCTCACTCGTGCTTACGCTGCCCCTCTCACTCCTGCTTACGCTGCCCCTCTCACTCCTGCTTGCGCTACCCGTCTCACTGCTGCAGAAGCTGCCCCTCTCACTCCTCCTTGCGCTGCCCCTCTCACACCTGCGCATGCTGCCCCTCTCACCCATGCGCACGCTGCCCCTCTCACTCCCGCTTACGCTGCCCCTCTCACTCCTGCTTACGCTGCCCCTCTCACTCCCGCTTACGCTGCCCCTCTCACTCCTGCTTGCGCTATCCCTCTCCCTGCTGCATTAGCTGGCCCTCTCACTGCTTCTTACTCTGCCCCTCTCCCTCCTGCTTACGCTGCGCTCTCACTCCTGCATCAGCTGCCCCTCTCACTCCTGCCTCAGCTGCCCCTCTCACACCTGCATAAGCATCCCCTCTCACTCATGCTTAAGCTGCCCCTCTAACGTCTGCTTACGCAGCCCCTCTCACTTCTGGTTACGCTGCCCCACTCACTCCTGCTTACGCTGCCCCTCTCACTCCTGCCGAAGCTGCCCCTCTCACTCCTGCCGAAGCTGCCCCTCTCACACCTGCATAAGCATCCCCTCTCACTCATGCATCAGCTGCCCCGGTAACTTCTGCTTAAGCAGCCCCTCTCACTTCTGCTTACGTTGCCCCTCTCACTCCTGCTCACGCTGCCCCTCTCACTCCTGCGCACGCTGCCCCTCTCACTCCTGCTTGCGCTGCCCCTCTCACTCCTGCGCACGCTGCCCCTCTCACTCCTGCGCTCGCTGCCCCTCTCACTCCTGCGCTCGCTGCCCCTCTCACTCCCGCTTACGCTGCCCCTCTCATTCCTGCTTACGCTGCCCCACTCACTCCTGTGCATGCTGCCCCTCTCACACCCCCTTGCACTGCCCCTCTCACTCCTGCTTGCGGTACCCCTCTCACTGCTGCATAAGCTGCCCCTCTCACTCCTGCTTACCCTGCCCCTCTCACTCCTGCTTACGCTGTGCTCTCACTCCTGCTTACGCTGCCCTACTCACTGCTGCTTACGATGCGCCTCTCAGTCCTGCTAACGCTGCCCCACTCACTCCTGCGCATGCTGCCCCTCTCACTCCCGCTTGCGCTGCCCCTCTCACTCCTGCTTGCGCGACCCCTCTCACTGCTGCATGAGCTGCCCCTTTCACTCCTGGCTAAGCTGCCGCTCTCACACCTGCATCAGCATGCCCTCTCACTCATGCATAAGCTGCCCCTCTAACTTCTGCTTACGCAGCCCCTCTCACTTCTGGTTACGCAGCCCCTCTCACTTCTGTTTACGCTGCCCCTCTCACTCCTGCTTACGCCGCCCCTCTCACTCTTGCTTACGCTGCTCCTCTCACTCCTGCTTACGTTGCCCCTCTCACTCCTGCTTACGCTGCCCCTCTCACTCCTGCTTACGCTGCCCCCTCACTCCTGCTTACGCTGCCCCCTCACTCCTGCTTACGCTGCCCCCTCACTCCTGCTTACGCTGCCCCCTCACTCCTGCTTACGCTGCGCGACTCACTCCTGCCTACGATGCGCCTCTCAGTCCTGCGCACGCTGCCCCTCTCACTCCTGCGCACGCTGCCCCTCGCACTCCCGCTTACGCTGCCCCTCTCATTCCTGCTTACGGTGCCCCTCTCATTCCTGCTTACGATGCGCCTCTCGGTCCTGCTTACGCTGCCCCACTCACTCCTGCGCATGCTGCCCCTCTCACTCCTGCGCATGCTGCCCCTCTCACTCCCGCTTGCGCTGCCCCTCTCACTCCCGCTTGCGCTACCCCTCTCACTGCTGCATAAGCTGCCCCTCTCACTCCTGCTTACCCTGCCCCTCTCACTCCTGCTTGCGCTACCCCTCTCACTGCTGCATAAGCTGCCCCTCTCACTCCTGCTTACCCTGCCCCTCTCACTCCTGCTTACGCTGCGCTCTCACTCCTGCTTACGCTGCCTACTCACTCCTGCTTACGCTACTCCTCTCACTCCTGCTTACGCTGCCCCTCTCACTGCTGCATAAGCTGCCCCTCTCACTGCTGCTTATGCCGCCCCTCTCACTGCTGCTTACGCTGCCCCGCTCACTCCTGCTTACGCTGCGCTTCTCACTCCTGCCTACAATGCGCCTCTCAGTCCTGCTAACGCTGTCTCTCTCACTCCTGCGCACGCTGCCCCTCTCACTCCTGCTTGCGTTGCCCCTCTCACTCCTGCGCACGCTGCCCCCCTCACTCCTGCTTACGCTGCCCCTCTCATTCCTGCTTACGCTGCCCCTCTCACTGCTGCTTACGATGCGCCTCTCGGTCCTGCTTACGCTGCCCCACTCACTCCTGCGCATGCTGCCCCGCTTGCGCTGCCCCTCTCACTCCTGCTTGCGCTACCCCTCTCACTGCTGCATAAGCTGCCCCTCTCACTCCTGCATACCCTGCCCCTCTCACTCCTGCTTACGCTGCTCTCTCACTCCTGCTTACGCTGCACTACTCACTCCTGCTTACGCTGCTCCTCTCACTCCTGCTTACGCTGCCCCTCTCACTCCTGCTTACGCTGCCTCTCTCACTGCTGCATAAGCTGCCCCTCTCACTCCTGCTTATGCCGCCCCTCTCACTCCTGCTTACGCTGCCCCTCTCACTCCTGCTTACGCTGCGCTACTCACTCCTGCCTACGATGCGCCTCTCAGTCCTGCTAACGCTGCCCCTCTCACTCCTGCTCACGCAGCCCCTCTCACTCCTGCTAACGCTGCCCCTCTCACTCCTGCGCACGCTGCGCCTCTCACTCCTGCGCACGCTGCCCCTCTCACTCCTGCTAGCGCTGCCCATCTCACTCCTGCGCACGCTGTCCCTCTCACTCCTGCGCACGCTGCCCCTCTCACTCCCGCTTACGCTGCCCCTCTCACTCCCGCTTACGCTGCCCCTCTCATTCCTGCTTAACGCTGCCCCTCTCACTGCTGCTTACGATGCGCCTCTCGGTCCTGCTTATGCTGCCCCACTCACTCCTGCGCATGCTGCCCCTCTCACACCCGCTTACGCTGCCCCTCTCACTCCTGCTTGCGCTACACGTCTCACTGCTGCATAAGCAGCCCCTCTCACTCCTGCTTACCGTGCCCCTCTCACTCCTGCTTACTCTGCGCTCTCACTCCTGCTTACGATGCGCCTCTCAGTCCTGCTAACCCTGCCCCTCTCACTCCACCTTGCGCTGCCCCTCTCACTCCTGCGCTGCCCCTCTCACTCCTGCGCATGCTGCCCCTCTCACTCCTACGCACGCTGCCCCTCTCACTCCCGCTGACGCTGCCCCTCTCACTCCTGCTTACGCTGCCCCACTCACTGCTGCTTACGATGCGCCTCTCGGTCCTGCTTACGCTGCCCCTCTCATTCCCGCTTGCGCTGCCCCTCTCACTCCTGCTTGCGCTATCCCTCTCACTGCTGCTTTAGCTGCCCCTCTCACTGCTTCTTACTCTGCCCCTCTCCCTCCTGCTTACGCTGCGCTCTCACTCCTGCATAAGCTGCCCCTCTCACTCCTGCTGACGCTGCCCCTCTCACACCTGCTTATGGTGCCCCTCTCACTGCTGCATTAGCTGCCCATCTCACTTCTGCTTACGCTGCCCCACTCACTCCTGCTTATGCTGCCCCACTCACTCCTGCATACGCTGCCCCTCTCACTCCTGCTTACGCCGCCCCTCTCACTCCTGCTTACGCCGCCCCTCTCACTCCTGCTTACGCCGCCCCTCTCACTCCTGCTTACGCCGCCCCTCTCACTCCTGCGCACGCTGCCCCTCTCACTCCTGCGCACGCTGCCCCTCTCACTCCTGCTTACGCTGCCCTACTCACTCCTGCTTACGATGCGCCTCTCAGTCCTGCTAACGCTGTCCCTCTCATTCCTGCGCACGCTGCCCCTCTCACTCCTGCTTATGCTGCCCCTCTCACTCCTGCGCACGCTGCCCCTCTCACTCCTGCGCACGCTGCGCTCTCACTCCTGCGCACGCTGCCCTACTCACTCCTGCTTACGATGCGCCTCTCAGTCCTGCTAACGCTGTCCCTCTCATTCCTGCGCACGCTGCCCCTCTCACTCCTGCTTGCGCTGCCCATCTCACTCCTGCGCATGCTGCCCCTCTCACTCCCGCGCACGCTGCCCCTCTCACTCCCGCTTACGCTGCCCCTCTCACTTCTGCTTACGCTGCCCCTCTCACTCCTGCTTACGCTGCCCCTCTCACTGCTGCATAAGCTGCCCCTCTCACTCCTGCTTACCCTGCCCCTCTCACTCCTGCTTACGCTGCCCTACTCACTCCTGCTTATGATGTGCCTCTCCGTCCTGCTAACGCTGCCCCTCTCACTCCTGCTTACGCTGCCCCTCTCACTCCTGCTTACGCTGCCCCTCTCACTCCTGCTTACGCTGCCCCTCTCACTCCTGCTTACGCTGCCCCTCTCACTCCTGCTTACGCTGCCCCTCTCACTCCTGCTTACGCTGCCCCTCTCACTCCTGCTTACGCTGCCCCTCTCACTCCTGCTTACGCTGCCCCTCTCACTCCTGCTTACGCTGCCCCTCTCACTCCTGCGAACGCTGCCCCTCTCACTCCTGCGAACGCTGCCCCTCTCACTCCTGCTTACGCTGCCCCTCTCACTCCTGCTTACGCTGCCCCTCTCACTCCTGCTTACGCTGCCCCTCTCACTCCTGCTTACGCTGCCCCTCTCACTCCTGCTTACGCTGCCCCTCTCACTCCTGCTTACGCCGCCCCTCTCACACCTGCTTACGCTGCCACTCTCACTCCTGCTTACGCCGCGCCTCTCACTCCTGCTTACGCTGGCCCTCTCCTGCTTACGCTGCCCCTCTCACTCCTGCTGACGCTTCGCTACTCACTCGTGCCTGCGATGCGCCTCTCAGGCGGGCTAACGCTGCCCCTCTCACTCCTGCCCGCGCTGCCCCTCTCACTCCTGCTTGCGCTGCCCCTCTCACTCTTGCGCACGCTGCCCCTCTCACTCCTGCGCACGCTGCCCCTCTCACTCCTGCTTGCGCTGCCCCTCTCACTCATGCGCACGCTGCCCCTCTCACTCCTGCGCACGCTGCCCCTCTCACTCCTGCGCACGCTGCCCCTCTCACTCCTGCGCACGCTGCCCCTCTCACTCCTGCGCACGCTGCCCCCCTCACTCCTGCGCACGCTGCCCCTCTCACTCCTGCGCACGCTGCCCCTCTCACTCCTGCGCACGCTGCCCCTCTCACTCCTGCGCACGCTGCCCCTCTCACTCCTGCGCACGCTGCCCCTCTCACTCCTGCGCACGCTGCCCCTCTCACTCCTGCGCACGCTGCCCCACTCACTCCTGCTTACGATGCGCCTCTCACTCCTGCTTGCGCTGTCACTCCTGCGCACGCTGCGCCTCTCACTCCTGCGCACGCTGCCCCTCTCACTCCCGCTTACGCTGCCCCACTCACTGCTGCTTACGATGCGCCTCTCGGTCCTGCATACGCTGCCCCTCTCACTCCTGCGCATGCTGCCCCTCTCACTCCCGCTTGCGCTGCCCCTCTCACTCCCGCTTGCGCAACCCCTCTCACTGCTGCATAAGCTGCCCCTCTCACTCATGCAGAAGCTGCCCTGCTAACTTCTGCTTACGCAGCCCCTCTCACTTCTGCTTACGTTGCCCCTCTCACTCCTGCTAACGCTGCCCCACTCACTGCTGCTTACGATGCGCCTCTCGGTCATTCTTACGCTGCCCCTCTCACTCCTCTTACGCTGCCCCTCTCACTCCTGCTTACGCTGCCCCTCTCACTCCTGCTTACTCAGCCCTACTCACTCCTGCTGACGCTGCCCTACTCACTCCTGCTTACGATGCGCCTCTCAGTCCTGCTAACGCTGCCCCTCTCACTCCTGCGCACGCTGCCCCTCTCACTCCCGCTTGCGCTGCCCCTCTCACTCCCGCTTGCGCTGCCCCTCTCACTCCCGCTTGCGCTGTCCCTCTCACTCCCGCTTGCGCGGCCCCTCTGACTCCCGCTTGCGCGGCCCCTCTCACTCCCGCTTGCGCTGCCCCTCTCACGCCCGCTTGCGTTGCCCCTCTCACGCCCACTTGCGCTGCCCCTCTCACGCCCGCTTGCGCTGCCCCTCTCAAGCCCGCTTGCGCTGCCCCTCTCACGCCCGCTTGCGCTGCCCCTCTCACGCCCGCTTGCGCTGCCCCTCTCACGCCCGCTTGCGCTGCCCCTCTCACGCCCGCTTGCGCTGCCCCTCTCACTCCCGCTTGCGCTGCCCCTCTCACTCCCGCTTGCGCTGCCCCTCTCACTCCCGCTTGCGCTACCCCTCTCACTGCTGCGTAAGCTGCCCCTCTCACTCCTGCTTACCCTGCCCCTCTCACTCCTGCTTACCCTGCCCCTCTCACTCCTGCTTACCCTGCCCCTCTCACTCCTGCTTACCCTGCCCCTCTCACTCCTGCTTACCCTGCCCCTCTCACTCCTGCTTACCCTGCCCCTCTCACTCCTGCTGCCCCTGCCCCTCTCACTCCTGCTGCCCCTGCCCCTCTCACTCCTGCTTACCCTGCCCCTCTCACTCCTGCTTACCCTGCCCCTCTCACTCCTGCTTACCCTGCCCCTCTCACTCCTGCTTACCCTGCCCCTCTCACTCCTGCTTACCCTGCCCCTCTCACTCCTGCTTACCCTGCCCCTCTAACACCTGCTTACCCTGCCCCTCTCACTCCTGCTTACCCTGCCCCTCTCACTCCTGCTTACCCTGCCCCTCTCACTCCTGCTTACCCTGCCCCTTTCACTCCTGCTGACCCTGCCCCTCTCACTCCTGCTGACCCTGCCCCTCTCACTCCTGCTTACGCTGCGCTCTCACTCCTGCTTACGCTGCCCGACTCACTCCTGCTTACGACGCGCCTCTCACTCCTGCGCACGCTGCCCCTCTCACTCCTGCGCACGCTGCCGCTCTCACTCCTGCGCATGCTGCCCCTCTCACTCCCGCTTATGCTGCCCCTCTCACTCCCGCTTGCGCTGCCCCTCTCACTCCTGCTTGCGCTACCCCTCTCACTGCTGCATTAGCTGCCCCTCTCACTCCTAGCTAAGCTGCCGCTCTCACTCCTGCATAAGCATCCTCTCTCACTCATGCTTACGCTGCCCCTCTCACTCCTGCTTGCGCTACACGTCTCACTGCTGCATAAGCTGCCCCTCTCACTCCTGCTCACCGTGCGCCTCTCACTCCTGCTTACTCTGCGCTCTCACTCCTGCTTACGATGCGCCTCTCAGTCCTGCTAACCCTGCCCCTCTCACTCCACCTTGCGCTGCCACTCTCACTCCTGCGCTGCCCCTCTCACTCCTGCGCATGCTGCCCCTCTCACTCCTACGCACGCTGCCCCTCTCACTCCCGCTTACGCTGCCCCTCTCACTCCTGCTTACGCTGCCCCACTCACTGCTGCTTACGATGCGCCTCTCGGTCCTGCTTACGCTGCCCCTCTCACTCGCGCTTGCGCTGCCCCTCTCACTCCTGCTTGCGCTATCCCTCACTGCTGCTTTAGCTGCCCCTCTCACTGCTTCTTACTCTGCCCCTCTCCCTCCTGCTTACGCTGCGCTCTCACTCCTGCATAAGCTGCCCCTCTCACTCCTGCTTACGCTGCCCCTCTCACTCCTGCTTATGGTGCCCCTCTCACTGCTGCATTAGCTGCCCATCTCACTTCTGCTTACGCTGCCCCACTAACTCCTGCTTATGCTGCCCCTCTCACTCCTGCATACGCTGCCCCTCTCACTCCTGCATACGCCGCCCCTCTCACTCCTGCATACGCCGCCCCTCTCACTCCTGCTGACGCCGCCCCGCTCACTCCTGCTTACGCTGCCCCTCTCACACCTGCTTACGCCGCCACTCTCACTCCTGCTTACGCCGCCCCTCTCACTCCCGCGCACGCCGCCCCTCTCACTCCCGCGCACGCCGCCCCTCTCACTCCCGCGCACGCCGCCCCTCTCACTCCCGCGCACGCCGCCCCTCTCACTCCCGCGCACGCCGCCCCTCTCACTCCCGCGCACGCTGCCCCTCTCACTCCCGCGCACGCTGCCCCTCTCACTCCCGCGCACGCTGCCCCTCTCACTCACGCGCACGCTGCCCCTCTCACTCCCGCGCACGCTGCCCCTCTCACTCCCGCGCACGCTGCCCCTCTCACTCCCGCGCACGCTGCCCCTCTCACTCCCGCGCACGCTGCCCCTCTCACTCCCGCGCACGCTGCCCCTCTCACTCCCGCGCACGCTGCCCCTCTCACTCCCGCGCACGCTGCCCCTCTCACTCCCGCGCACGCTGCCCCTCTCACTCCCGCGCACGCTGCCCCTCTCACTCCCGCGCACGCTGCCCCTCTCACTCCCGCGCACGCTGCCCCTCTCACTCCCGCGCACGCTGCCCCTCTCACTCCCGCGCACGCTGCCCCTCTCACTCCCGCGCACGCTGCCCCTCTCACTCCCGCGCACGCTGCCCCTCTCACTCCCGCGCACGCTGCCCCTCTCACTCCCGCGCACGCTGCCCCTCTCACTCCCGCGCACGCTGCCCCTCTCACTCCCGCGCACTCTGCCCCTCTCACTCCCGCGCACGCTGCCCCTCTCACTCCCGCGCACGCTGCCCCTCTCACTCCCGCGCACGCTGCCCCTCTCACTCCCGCGCACGCTGCCCCTCTCACTCCCGCGCACGCTGCCCCTCTCACCCCCGCGCACGCTGCCCCTCTCACCCCCGCGCACGCTGCCCCTCTCACTCCCGCGCACGCTGCCCCTCTCACTCCCGCGCACGCTGCCCCTCTCACTCCCGCGCACGCTGCCCCTCTCACTCCCGCGCACGCTGCCCCTCTCACTCCCGCGCACGCTGCCCCTCTCACTCCCGCGCACGCTGCCCCTCTCACTCCCGCGCACGCTGCCCCTCTCACTCCCGCGCACGCTGCCCCTCTCACTCCCGCGCACGCTGCCCCTCTCACTCCCGCGCACGCTGCCCCTCTCACTCCCGCGCACGCTGCCCCTCTCACTCCCGCGCACGCTGCCCCTCTCACTCCCGCGCACGCTGCCCCTCTCACTCCCGCGCACGCTGCCCCTCTCACTCCCGCGCACGCTGCCCCTCTCACTCCCGCGCACGCTGCCCCTCTCACTCCCGCGCACGCTGCCCCTCTCACTCCCGCGCACGCTGCCCCTCTCACCCCCGCGCACGCTGCCCCTCTCACCCCCGCGCACGCTGCCCCTCTCACTCCCGCGCACGCTGCCCCTCTCACTCCCGCGCACGCTGCCCCTCTCACTCCCGCGCACGCTGCCCCTCTCACTCCCGCGCACGCTGCCCCTCTCACTCCCGCGCACGCTGCCCCTCTCACTCCCGCGCACGCTGCCCCTCTCACTCCCGCGCACGCTGCCCCTCTCACTCCCGCGCACGCTGCCCCTCTCACTCCCGCGCACGCTGCCCCTCTCACTCCCGCGCACGCTGCCCCTCTCACTCCCGCGCACGCTGCCCCTCTCACTCCCGCGCACGCTGCCCCTCTCACTCCCGCGCACGCTGCCCCTCTCACTCCCGCGCACGCTGCCCCTCTCACTCCCGCGCACGCTGCCCCTCTCACTCCCGCGCACGCTGCCCCTCTCACTCCCGCGCACGCTGCCCCTCTCACTCCCGCGCACGCTGCCCCTCTCACTCCCGCGCACGCTGCCCCTCTCACTCCCGCGCACGCTGCCCCTCTCACTCCCGCGCACGCTGCCCCTCTCACTCCCGCGCACGCTGCCCCTCTCACTCCCGCGCACGCTGCCCCTCTCACTCCCGCGCACGCTGCCCCTCTCACTCCCGCGCACGCTGCCCCTCTCACTCCCGCGCACGCTGCCCCTCTCACTCCCGCGCACGCTGCCCCTCTCACTCCCGCGCACGCTGCCCCTCTCACTCCCGCGCACGCTGCCCCTCTCACTCCCGCGCACGCTGCCCCTCGCACTCCCGCGCACGCTGCCCCTCTCACTCCCGCGCACGCTGCCCCTCACTCCCGCGCACGCTGCCCCTCTCACTCCCGCGCACGCTGCCCCTCTCACCCCCGCGCACGCTGCCCCTCTCACCCCCGCGCACGCTGCCCCTCACCCCCGCGCACGCTGCCCCTCTCACCCCCGCGCCGCTGCCCCTCTCACCCCCGCGCACGCTGCCCCTCTCACCCCCGCGCACGCTGCCCCTCTCTCCCCCGCGCACGCTGCCCCTCTCACCCCCGCGCACGCTGCCCCTCTCACTCCCGCGCACGCTGCCCCTCTCACTCCCGCGCACGCTGCCCCTCTCACTCCCGCGCACGCTGCCCCTCTCACCCCCGCGCACGCTGCCCCTCTCACCCCCGCGCACGCTGCCCCTCACCCCCGCGCACGCTGCCCCTCTCACCCCCGCGCCGCTGCCCCTCTCACCCCCGCGCACGCTGCCCCTCTCACCCCCGCGCACGCTGCCCCTCTCTCCCCCGCGCACGCTGCCCCTCTCACCCCCGCGCACGCTGCCCCTCTCACTCCCGCGCACGCTGCCCCTCTCACTCCCGCGCACGCTGCCCCTCTCACTCCCGCGCACGGTGCCCCTCTCACTCCCGCGCACGCTGCCCCTCTCACTCCCGCGCACGCTGCCCCTCTCACTCCCGCGCACGCTGCCCCTCTCACTCCCGCGCACGCTGCCCCTCTCACTCCCGCGCACGCTGCCCCTCTCACTCCCGCGCACGCTGCCCCTCTCACTCCCGCGCACGCTGCCCCTCTCACCCCCGCGCACGCTGCCCCTCTCACCCCCGCGCACGCTGCCCCTCTCACCCCCGCGCACGCTGCCCCTCTCACCCCCGCGCACGCTGCCCCTCACCCCCGCGCACGCTGCCCCTCTCACCCCCGCGCCGCTGCCCCTCTCACCCCCGCGCACGCTGCCCCTCTCACCCCCGCGCACGCTGCCCCTCTCTCCCCCGCGCACGCTGCCCCTCTCACCCCCGCGCACGCTGCCCCTCTCACTCCCGCGCACGCTGCCCCTCTCACTCCCGCGCACGCTGCCCCTCTCACTCCCGCGCACGCTGCCCCTCTCACCCCCGCGCACGCTGCCCCTCTCACCCCCGCGCACGCTGCCCCTCACCCCCGCGCACGCTGCCCCTCTCACCCCCGCGCCGCTGCCCCTCTCACCCCCGCGCACGCTGCCCCTCTCACCCCCGCGCACGCTGCCCCTCTCTCCCCCGCGCACGCTGCCCCTCTCACCCCCGCGCACGCTGCCCCTCTCACTCCCGCGCACGCTGCCCCTCTCACTCCCGCGCACGCTGCCCCTCTCACTCCCGCGCACGGTGCCCCTCTCACTCCCGCGCACGCTGCCCCTCTCACTCCCGCGCACGCTGCCCCTCTCACTCCCGCGCACGCTGCCCCTCTCACTCCCGCGCACGCTGCCCCTCTCACTCCCGCGCACGCTGCCCCTCTCACTCCCGCGCACGCTGCCCCTCTCACTCCCGCGCACGCTGCCCCTCTCACTCCCGCGCACGCTGCCCCTCTCACTCCCGCGCACGCTGCCCCTCTCACTCCCGCGCACGCTGCCCCTCTCACTCCCGCGCACGCTGCCCCTCTCACTCCCGCGCACGCTGCCCCTCTCACTCCCGCGCACGCTGCCCCTCTCACTCCCGCGCACGCTGCCCCTCTCACTCCCGCGCACGCTGCCCCTCTCACTCCCGCGCACGCTGCCCCTCTCACCCCCGCGCACGCTGCCCCTCTCACTCCCGCGCACGCTGCCCCTCTCACTCCCGCGCACGCTGCCCCTCTCACTCCCGCGCACGCTGCCCCTCTCACTCCCGCGCACGCTGCCCCTCTCACTCCCGCGCACGCTGCCCCTCTCACTCCCGCTGCCCCTCTCACTCCCGCGCACGCTGCCCCTCTCACTCCCGCGCACGCTGCCCCTCTCACTCCCGCGCACGCTGCCCCTCTCACTCCCGCGCACGCTGCCCCTCTCACTCCCGCGCACGCTGCCCCTCTCACTCCCGCGCACGCTGCCCCTCTCACTCCCGCGCACGCTGCCCCTCTCACTCCCGCGCACGCTGCCCCTCTCACTCCCGCGCACGCTGCCCCTCTCACTCCCGCGCACGCTGCCCCTCTCTCTCCCGCGCACGCTGCCCCTCTCACTCCCGCGCACGCTGCCCCTCTCACTCCCGCGCACGCTGCCCCTCTCACTCCCGCGCACGCTGCCCCTCTCACTCCCGCGCACGCTGCCCCTCTCACTCCCGCGCACGCTGCCCCTCTCACTCCCGCGCACGCTGCCCCTCTCACTCCCGCGCACGCTGCCCCTCTCACTCCCGCGCACGCTGCCCCTCTCACTCCCGCGCACGCTGCCCCTCTCACCCCCGCGCACGCTGCCCCTCTCACCCCCGCGCACGCTGCCCCTCACCCCCGCGCACGCTGCCCCTCTCACCCCCGCGCCGCTGCCCCTCTCACCCCCGCGCACGCTGCCCCTCTCACCCCCGCGCACGCTGCCCCTCTCACCCCCGCGCACGCTGCCCCTCTCACCCCCGCGCACGCTGCCCCTCTCACTCCCGCGCACGCTGCCCCTCTCACTCCCGCGCACGCTGCCCCTCTCACTCCCGCGCACGCTGCCCCTCTCACTCCCGCGCACGCTGTCCCTCTCACTCCCGCTTGCGCGGCCCCTCTGACTCCCGCTTGCGCGGCCCCTCTCACTCCCGCTTGCGCTGCCCCTCTCACGCCCGCTTGCGTTGCCCCTCTCACGCCCGCTTGCGCTGCCCCTCTCACGCCCGCTTGCGCTGCCCCTCTCACGCCCGCTTGCGCTGCCCCTCTCACGCCCGCTTGCGCTGCCCCTCTCACGCCCGCTTGCGCTGCCCCTCTCACGCCCGCTTGCGCTGCCCCTCTCACTCCCGCTTGCGCTGCCCCTCTCACTCCCGCTTGCGCTGCCCCTCTCACTCCCGCTTGCGCTGCCCCTCTCACTCCCGCTTGCGCTGCCCCTCTCACTCCCGCTTGCGCTACCCCTCTCACTGCTGCGTAAGCTGCCCCTCTCACTCCTGCTTACCCTGCCCCTCTCACTCCTGCTTACCCTGCCCCTCTCACTCCTGCTTACCCTGCCCCTCTCACTCCTGCTTACCCTGCCCCTCTCACTCCTGCTGCCCCTGCCCCTCTCACTCCTGCTGCCCCTGCCCCTCTCACTCCTGCTTACCCTGCCCCTCTCACTCCTGCTTACCCTGCCCCTCTCACTCCTGCTTACCCTGCCCCTCTCACTCCTGCTTACCCTGCCCCTCTCACTCCTGCTTACCCTGCCCCTCTCACTCCTGCTTACCCTGCCCCTCTCACTCCTGCTTACCCTGCCCCTCTCACTCCTGCTTACCCTGCCCCTCTCACTCCTGCTGACCCTGCCCCTCTCACTCCTGCTGACCCTGCCCCTCTCACTCCTGCTTACGCTGCGCTCTCACTCCTGCTTACGCTGCCCTACTCACTCCTGCTTACGACGCGCCTCTCACTCCTGCGCACGCTGCCCCTCTCACTCCTGCGCACGCTGCCGCTCTCACTCCTGCGCATGCTGCCCCTCTCACTCCCGCTTATGCTGCCCCTCTCACTCCCGCTTGCGCTGCCCCTCTCACTCCTGCTTGCGCTACCCCTCTCACTGCTGCATTAGCTGCCCCTCTCACTCCTAGCTAAGCTGCCGCTCTCACTCCTGCATAAGCATCCTCTCTCACTCATGCTTACGCTGCCCCTCTCACTCCTGCTTGCGCTACACGTCTCACTGCTGCATAAGCTGCCCCTCTCACTCCTGCTTACCGTGCGCCTCTCACTCCTGCTTACTCTGCGCTCTCACTCCTGCTTACGATGCGCCTCTCAGTCCTGCTAACCCTGCCCCTCTCACTCCACCTTGCGCGGCCCCTCTCACTCCTGCGCTGCCCCTCTCACTCCTGCGCATGCTGCCCCTCTCACTCCTACGCACGCTGCCCCTCTCACTCCCGCTTACGCTGCCCCTCTCACTCCTGCTTACGCTGCCCCACTCACTGCTGCTTACGATGCGCCTCTCGGTCCTGCTTACGCTGCCCCTCTCACTCCCGCTTGCGCTGCCCCTCTCACTCCTGCTTGCGCTATCCCTCTCACTGCTGCTTTAGCTGCCCCTCTCACTGCTTCTTACTCTGCCCCTCTCCCTCCTGCTTACGCTGCGCTCTCACTCCTGCATAAGCTGCCCCTCTCACTCCTGCTTACGCTGCCCCACTCACTGCTGCTTACGATGCGCCTCTCGGTCCTGCTTACGCTGCCCCTCTCACTCCCGCTTGCGCTGCCCCTCTCACTCCTGCTTGCGCTATCCCTCTCACTGCTGCTTTAGCTGCCCCTCTCACTGCTTCTTACTCTGCCCCTCTCCCTCCTGCTTACGCTGCGCTCTCACTCCTGCATAAGCTGCCCCTCTCACTCCTGCTTACGCTGCCCCTCTCAGTCCTGCTTATGGTGCCCCTCTCACTGCTGCATTAGCTGCCCATCTCACTTCTGCTTACGCTGCCCCACTCACTCCTGCTTATGCTGCCCCTCTCACTCCTGCATACGCTGCCCCTCTCACTCCTGCATACGCCGCCCCTCTCACTCCTGCTTACGCCGCCCCTCTCACTCCTGCTTACGCTGCCCCGCTCACTCCTGCTGACGCTGCCCCTCTCACTCCTGCTTACGCTGCCCCTCTCACTCCTGCTTACGCTGCCCCTCTCACTCCTGCTTACGCTGCCCCTCTCACTCCTGCTTACGCTGCCCCTCTCACTCCTGCTTACGCTGCCCTACTCACTCCTGCTTACGATGCGCCTCTCAGTCCTGCTAACGCTGTCCCTCTAATTCCTGCGCACGCTGCCCCTCTCACTCCTGCTTGCGCTGCCCATCTCACTCCTGCGCATGCTGCCCCTCTCACTCCCGCGCACGCTGCCCCTCTCACTCCCGCTTACGCTGCCCCTCTCACTTCTGCTTACGCTGCCCCTCTCACTGCTGCATAAGCTGCCCCTCTCACTGCTGCATAAGCTGCCCCTCTCACTCCTGCTTACCCTGCCCCTCTCACTCCTGCTTACGCTGCCCGACTCACTCCTGCTTATGATGTGCCTCTCCGTCCTGCTAACGCTGCCCCTCTCACTCCTGCTTACCCTGCCCCACTCGCTCCTGCTTACGCTGCCCCTCTCACTCATACTCAAGCTGCCCCTCTAATTTCTGGTTACGCAGCCCCTCTCACTTCTGCTTACGCAGCCCCTCTCACTTCTGCTTACGCTGCCCCACTCACTCCTGCTTACGCCGCCCCTCTCACTCTTGCTTACGCCGCTCCTCTCACTCCTGCTTACGTTGCCCCTCTCACTCCTGCTTACGCTGCCCCGCTCACTCCTGCTTACGCTGCCCCTCTCACTCCTGCTTACGCTGCCCCTCTCACTCCTGCTTACGCTGCCCCTCTCACTCCTGCTTACGCTGCCCCCCTCACTCCTGCTTACGCTGCCCCTCTCACTCCTGCTTACGCTGCCCCTCTCACTCCTGCTTACGCTGCCCCTCTCACTCCTGCTTACGCTGCCCCTCTCACTCCTGCTTACGCTGCCCCTCTCACTCCTGCTTACGCCGCCCCTCTCACACCTGCTTACGCTGCCACTCTCACTCCTGCTTACGCTGCCCCTCTCACTCCTGCTGACGCTTCGCTACTCACTCGTGCCTGCGATGCGCCTCTCAGTCGGGCTAACGCTGCCCCTCTCACTCCTGCCCGCGCTGCCCCTCTCACTCCTGCTTACGCCGCCCCTCTCCCTCCTGCTTACGCTGCCCCTCTCACTCCTGCTTACGCTGCCCCTCTCACTCCTGCTTACGCTGCCCCTCTCACTCCTGCATAAAATGCCCCTCTCACTCCTGCTTATGCCGCCCCTCTCACTCCTGCTTACGCCGCCCCTCTCACTCCTGCTTACGATGCGCCTCTCACTCCTGCTTACGATGCGCCTCTCACTCCTGCTTACGCTGTCCCTCTCACTCCACCTTGCGCTGCCCCCCTCACTCCTGCGCACGCTGCCCATCTCACTCGTGCTCGCGCTGCCCATCTCACTCCTGCGCATGCTGCCCCTCTCACTCCCGCACACGCTGGCCCTCTCACTCCCGCTTACGCTGCCCCTCTCACTCCTGCTTGCACTACCCCTCTCACTGCTGCATAAGCTGCCCCTCTCACTCCTGCTTACCCTGCCCCTCTCACTCCTGCTTACGCTGCGCTCTCACTCCTGCTTACGCTGCCCTACTCACTCCTGCTAACGCTGCCCCTCTCACTCCTGCTTTCGCCGCCCCTCTCACTCCTGCATAACAGCCCCTCTCGATCCTGCATACGCTGCCCCTCTCACTACTGCTTATGCTGCCCCTCTCACTCCTGCGCATGCTGCCCCTCTCACTCCCGCGCACGCTGCCCCTCTCACTCCCGCGCACGCTGCCCCTCTCACTCCTGCTTGCGCTGCCCATCTCACTCCTGCGCACGCTGACACTCTCACTCCTGCGCACGCTGCCCCTCGCACTCCCGCTTACGCTGCCCCTCTCATTCCTGCTTACGCTGCCCCTCTCACTGGTGCTTACGATGCGCCTCTCGGTCCTGCTTACGCTGCCCCACTCACTCCTGCGCATCCCGCCCCTCTCACTCCTGCTTACGCTGCTCCTCTCACTCCTGCTTACGCTGCCTACTCACTCCTGCTTACGCTGCTCCTCTCACTCCTGCTTACGCTGCCCCTCTCACTGCTGCATAAGCTGCCCCTCTCACTCCTGCTTATGCCGCCCCTCTCACTCCTGCTTACGCTGCTCCTCTCACTCCTGCTTACGCTGCCCCTCTCACTCCTGCTTACGCTCCGCTACTCACACCTGCCTACGATGCGCCTCTCAGTCCTGCTAACGCTGCCCCTCTCACTCCTGCGCATGCTGCCCCTCTCACTCCTGCTTGCGCTGCCCATCTCACTGCTGCGCACGCTGCCCATCTCACTCCTGCTTACCCTGCCCCTCTCACTCCTGCTTACGCTGCCCTACTCACTCCTGCTTACGCTGCCCCTCTCACTCGTGCTTACGCTGCCCCTCTCACTCCTGCTTACGCTGCCCCTCTCACTCCTGCTTGCGCTACCCGTCTCACTGCTGCAGAAGCTGCCCCTCTCACTCCTCCTTGCGCTGCCCCTCTCACACCTGCGCATGCTGCCCCTCTCACCCCTGCGCACGCTGCCCCTCTCACTCCCGCTTACGCTGCCCCTCTCACTCCTGCTTACGCTGCCCCTCTCACTCCCGCTTACGCTGCCCCTCTCACTCCTGCTTGCGCTATCCCTCTCCCTGCTGCATTAGCTGGCCCTCTCACTGCTTCTTACTCTGCCCCTCTCCCTCCTGCTTACGCTGCGCTCTCACTCCTGCATCAGCTGCCCCTCTCACTCCTGCCTCAGCTGCCCCTCTCACACCTGCATAAGCATCCCCTCTCACTCATGCTTAAGCTGCCCCTCTAACGTCTGCTTACGCAGCCCCTCTCACTTCTGGTTACGCTGCCCCACTCACTCCTGCTTACGCTGCCCCTCTCACTCCTGCCGAAGCTGCCCCTCTCACTCCTGCCGAAGCTGCCCCTCTCACACCTGCATAAGCATCCCCTCTCACTCATGCATCAGCTGCCCCGGTAACTTCTGCTTAAGCAGCCCCTCTCACTTCTGCTTACGTTGCCCCTCTCACTCCTGCTCACGCTGCCCCTCTCACTCCTGCGCACGCTGCCCCTCTCACTCCTGCTTGCGCTGCCCCTCTCACTCCTGCGCACGCTGCCCCTCTCACTCCTGCGCTCGCTGCCCCTCTCACTCCTGCGCTCGCTGCCCCTCTCACTCCCGCTTACGCTGCCCCTCTCATTCCTGCTTACGCTGCCCCACTCACTCCTGTGCATGCTGCCCCTCTCACACCCCCTTGCACTGCCCCTCTCACTCCTGCTTGCGGTACCCCTCTCACTGCTGCATAAGCTGCCCCTCTCACTCCTGCTTACCCTGCCCCTCTCACTCCTGCTTACGCTGTGCTCTCACTCCTGCTTACGCTGCCCTACTCACTGCTGCTTACGATGCGCCTCTCAGTCCTGCTAACGCTGCCCCACTCACTCCTGCGCATGCTGCCCCTCTCACTCCCGCTTGCGCTGCCCCTCTCACTCCTGCTTGCGCGACCCCTCTCACTGCTGCATGAGCTGCCCCTTTCACTCCTGGCTAAGTTGCCGCTCTCACACCTGCATCAGCATGCCCTCTCACTCATGCATAAGCTGCCCCTCTAACTTCTGCTTACGCAGCCCCTCTCACTTCTGGTTACGCAGCCCCTCTCACTTCTGTTTACGCTGCCCCTCTCACTCCTGCTTACGCCGCCCCTCTCACTCTTGCTTACGCTGCTCCTCTCACTCCTGCTTACGTTGCCCCTCTCACTCCTGCTTACGCTGCCCCTCTCACTCCTGCTTACGCTGCCCCCTCACTCCTGCTTACGCTGCCCCCTCACTCCTGCTTACGCTGCCCCCTCACTCCTGCTTACGCTGCCCCCTCACTCCTGCTTACGCTGCCCCCTCACTCCTGCTTACGCTGCGCGACTCACTCCTGCCTACGATGCGCCTCTCAGTCCTGCGCACGCTGCCCCTCTCACTCCTGCGCACGCTGCCCCTCGCACTCCCGCTTACGCTGCCCCTCTCATTCCTGCTTACGGTGCCCCTCTCATTCCTGCTTACGATGCGCCTCTCGGTCCTGCTTACGCTGCCCCACTCACTCCTGCGCAGGCTGCCCCTCTCACTCCCGCTTGCGCTGCCCCTCTCACTCCCGCTTGCGCTACCCCTCTCACTGCTGCATAAGCTGCCCCTCTCACTCCTGCTTACCCTGCCCCTCTCACTCCTGCTTGCGCTACCCCTCTCACTGCTGCATAAGCTGCCCCTCTCACTCCTGCTTACCCTGCCCCTCTCACTCCTGCTTACGCTGCGCTCTCACTCCTGCTTACGCTGCCTACTCACTCCTGCTTACGCTGCTCCTCTCACTCCTGCTTACGCTGCCCCTCTCACTGCTGCATAAGCTGCCCCTCTCACTGCTGCTTATGCCGCCCCTCTCACTGCTGCTTACGCTGCCCCGCTCACTCCTGCTTACGCTGCGCTTCTCACTCCTGCCTACAATGCGCCTCTCAGTCCTGCTAACGCTGTCTCTCTCACTCCTGCGCACGCTGCCCCTCTCACTCCTGCTTGCGTTGCCCCTCTCACTCCTGCGTACGCTGCCCCTCTCACTCCTGCTTACGCTGCCCCACTCACTGCTGCTTACGATGCGCCTCTCGGTCCTGCTTACGCTGCCCCTCTCATTCCCGCTTGCGCTGCCCCTCTCACTCCTGCTTGCGCTATCCCTCTCACTGCTGCTTTAGCTGCCCCTCTCACTGCTTCTTACTCTGCCCCTCTCCCTCCTGCTTACGCTGCGCTCTCACTCCTGCATAAGCTGCCCCTCTCACTCCTGCTGACGCTGCCCCTCTCACACCTGCTTATGGTGCCCCTCTCACTGCTGCATTCGCTGCCCATCTCACTTCTGCTTACGCTGCCCCACTCACTCCTGCTTATGCTGCCCCACTCACTCCTGCATACGCTGCCCCTCTCACTCCTGCTTACGCCGCCCCTCTCACTCCTGCTTACGCCGCCCCTCTCACTCCTGCGCACGCTGCCCCTCTCACTCCTGCGCACGCTGCCCCTCTCACTCCTGCTTACGCTGCCCTACTCACTCCTGCTTACGATGCGCCTCTCAGTCCTGCTAACGCTGTCCCTCTCATTCCTGCGCACGCTGCCCCTCTCACTCCTGCTTACGCTGCCCCTCTCACTCCTGCGCACGCTGCCCCTCTCACTCCTGCGCACGCTGCCCCTCTCACTCCTGCGCACGCTGCCCTACTCACTCCTGCTTACGATGCGCCTCTCAGTCCTGCTAACGCTGTCCCTCTCATTCCTGCGCACGCTGCCCCTCTCACTCCTGCTTGCGCTGCCCATCTCACTCCTGCGCATGCTGCCCCTCTCACTCCCGCGCACGCTGCCCCTCTCACTCCCGCTTACGCTGCCCCTCTCACTTCTGTTTACGCTGCCCCTCTCACTCCTGCTTACGCCGCCCCTCTCACTCTTGCTTACGCTGCTCCTCTCACTCCTGCTTACGTTGCCCCTCTCACTCCTGCTTACGCTGCCCCTCTCACTCCTGCTTACGCTGCCCCCTCACTCCTGCTTACGCTGCCCCCTCACTCCTGCTTACGCTGCCCCCTCACTCCTGCTTACGCTGCCCCCTCACTCCTGCTTACGCTGCCCCCTCACTCCTGCTTACGCTGCCCCCTCACTCCTGCTTACGCTGCGCGACTCACTCCTGCCTACGATGCGCCTCTCAGTCCTGCGCACGCTGCCCCTCTCACTCCTGCGCACGCTGCCCCTCGCACTCCCGCTGACGCTGCCCCTCTCATTCCTGCTTACGGTGCCCCTCTCATTCCTGCTTACGATGCGCCTCTCGGTCCTGCTTACGCTGCCCCACTCACTCCTGCGCAGGCTGCCCCTCTCACTCCCGCTTGCGCTGCCCCTCTCACTCCCGCTTGCGCTACCCCTCTCACTGCTGCATAAGCTGCCCCTCTCACTCCTGCTTACCCTGCCCCTCTCACTCCTGCTTGCGCTACCCCTCTCACTGCTGCATAAGCTGCCCCTCTCACTCCTGCTGACCCTGCCCCTCTCACTCCTGCTTACGCTGCGCTCTCACTCCTGCTTACGCTGCCTACTCACTCCTGCTTACGCTGCTCCTCTCACTCCTGCTTACGCTGCCCCTCTCACTGCTGCAGAAGCTGCCCCTCTCACTGCTGCTTATGCCGCCCCTCTCACTGCTGCTTACGCTGCCCCGCTCACTCCTGCTTACGCTGCGCTTCTCACTCCTGCCTACAATGCGCCTCTCAGTCCTGCTAACGCTGGCTCTCTCACTCCTGCGCACGCTGCCCCTCTCACTCCTGCTTGCGTTGCCCCTCTCACTCCTGCGTACGCTGCCCCTCTCACTCCTGCTTACGCTGCCCCACTCACTGCTGCTTACGATGCGCCTCTCGGTCCTGCTTACGCTGCCCCTCTCATTCCCGCTTGCGCTGCCCCTCTCACTCCTGCTTGCGCTATCCCTCTCACTGCTGCTTTAGCTGCCCCTCTCACTGCTTCTTACTCTGCCCCTCTCCCTCCTGCTTACGCTGCGCTCTCACTCCTGCATAAGCTGCCCCTCTCACTCCTGCTGACGCTGCCCCTCTCACACCTGCTTATGGTGCCCCTCTCACTGCTGCATTCGCTGCCCATCTCACTTCTGCTTACGCTGCCCCACTCACTCCTGCTTATGCTGCCCCACTCACTCCTGCATACGCTGCCCCTCTCACTCCTGCTTACGCCGCCCCTCTCACTCCTGCTTACGCCGCCCCTCTCACTCCTGCGCACGCTGCCCCTCTCACTCCTGCGCACGCTGCCCCTCTCACTCCTGCTTACGCTGCCCTACTCACTCCTGCTTACGATGCGCCTCTCAGTCCTGCTAACGCTGTCCCTCTCATTCCTGCGCACGCTGCCCCTCTCACTCCTGCTTACGCTGCCCCTCTCACTCCTGCGCACGCTGCCCCTCTCACTCCTGCGCACGCTGCCCCTCTCACTCCTGCGCACGCTGCCCTACTCACTCCTGCTTACGATGCGCCTCTCAGTCCTGCTAACGCTGTCCCTCTCATTCCTGCGCACGCTGCCCCTCTCACTCCTGCTTGCGCTGCCCATCTCACTCCTGCGCATGCTGCCCCTCTCACTCCCGCGCACGCTGCCCCTCTCACTCCCGCTTACGCTGCCCCTCTCACTTCTGCTTGCGCTGCCCCTCTCACTCCTGCTTACGCTGCCCCTCTCACTGCTGCATAAGCTGCCCCTCTCACTCCTGCTTACCCTGCCCCTCTCCCTCCTGCTTACGCTGCCCCTCTCACTCATACTCAAGCTGCCCCTCTAACTTCTGTTTACGCTGCCCCACTCACTCCTGCTTACGCTGCCCCTCTCACTCCTGCTTACGCTGCCCCTCTCACTCCTGCTTACGCTGCCCCTCTCACTCCTGCTTACGCTGCCCCTCTCACTCCTGCTTACGCTGCCCCTCTCACTCCTGCTTACGCTGCCCCTCTCACTCCTGCTTACGCTGCCCCTCTCACTCCTGCTTACGCTGCCCCTCTCACTCCTGCTTACGCTGCCCCTCTCACTCCTGCTTACGCTGCCCCTCTCACTCCTGCTTACGCTGCCCCTCTCACTCCTGCTTACGCTGCCCCTCTCACTCCTGCTTACGCTGCCCCTCTCACTCCTGCTTACGCTGCCCCTCTCACTCCTGCTTACGCTGCCCCTCTCACTCCTGCTTACGCTGCCCCTCTCACTCCTGCTTACGCTGCCCCTCTCACTCCTGCTTACGCTGCCCCTCTCACTCCTGCTTACGCTGCCCCTCTCACTCCTGCTTACGCTGCCCCTCTCACTCCTGCTTACGCTGCCCCTCTAACTCCTGCTTACGCTGCCCCTCTCACTCCTGCTTACGCCGCCCCTCTCACACCTGCTTACGCTGCCACTCTCACTCCTGCTTACGCCGCGCCTCTCACTCCTGCTTACGCTGGCCCTCTCCTGCTTACGCTGCCCCTCTCACTCCTGCTGACGCTTCGCTACTCACTCGTGCCTGCGATGCGCCTCTCAGGCGGGCTAACGCTGCCCCTCTCACTCCTGCCCGCGCTGCCCCTCTCACTGCTGCTTGCGCTGCCCCTCTCACTCTTGCGCACGCTGCCCCTCTCACTCTTGCGCACGCTGCCCCTCTCACTCCTGCGCACGCTGCCCCTCTCACTCCTGCGCACGCTGCCCCTCTCACTCCTGCGCACGCTGCCCCTCTCACTCCTGCGCACGCTGCCCCTCTCACTCCTGCGCACGCTGCCCCTCTCACTCCTGCGCACGCTGCCCCTCTCACTCCTGCGCACGCTGCCCCTCTCACTCCTGCGCACGCTGCCCCTCTCACTCCTGCGCACGCTGCCCCTCTCACTCCTGCGCACGCTGCCCCTCTCACTCCTGCGCACGCTGCCCCTCTCACTCCTGCGCACGCTGCCCCTCTCACTCCTGCGCACGCTGCCCCTCTCACTCCTGCGCACGCTGCCCCTCTCACTCCTGCGCACGCTGCCCCTCTCACTCCTGCGCACGCTGCCCCTCTCACTCCTGCGCACGCTGCCCCTCTCACTCCTGCGCACGCTGCCCCTCTCACTCCTGCTTACGCTGCCCTACTCACTCCTGCTTACGATGCGCCTCTCAGTCCTGCTAACGCTGTCCCTCTCATTCCTGCGCACGCTGCCCCTCTCACTCCTGCGCACGCTGCCCCTCTCACTCATGCGCACGCTGCCCCTCTCACTCCTGCGCGCGCTGCCCCTCTCACTCCTGCGCGCGCTGCCCCTCTCACTACTGCGCGCGCTGCCCCTCTCACTCCTGCGCGCGCTGCCCCTCTCACTCCTGCGCGCGCTGCCCCTCTCACTCCTGCGCGCGCTGCCCCTCTCACTCCTGCGCGCGCTGCCCCTCTCACTCCTGCGCGCGCTGCCCCTCTCACTCCTGCGCGCGCTGCCCCTCTCACTCCTGCGCGCGTTGCCCCTCTCACTCCTGCGCGCGCTGCCCCTCTCACTCCTGCGCGCGCTGCCCCTCTCACTCCTGCGCGCGCTGCCCCTCTCACTCCTGCGCGCGCTGCCCCTCTCACTCCTGCGCGCGCTGCCCCTCTCACTCCTGCGCGCGCTGCCCCTCTCACTCCTGCGCGCGCTGCCCCTCTCACTCCTGCGCGCGCTGCCCCTCTCACTCCTGCGCGCGCTGCCCCTCTCACTCCTGCGCGCGCTGCCCCTCTCACTCCTGCGCGCGCTGCCCCTCTCACTCCTGCGCGCGCTGCCCCTCTCACTCCTGCGCGCGCTGCCCCTCTCACTCCTGCGCGCGCTGCCCCTCTCACTCCTGCTTGCGCTACCCCGCTCACTGCAGCATTAGCTGCCCCTCTCACTCCCGCTTGCGCTGCCCCTCTCACTCCTGCTTACGCTGCGCTCCCACTCCTGCATAAGCTGCCCCTCTCACTCCTGCATAAGCTGCCCCTCTCACTCCTGCATAAGCTGCCCCTCTCACTCCTGCATAAGCTGCCCCTCTCACTCCTGCATAAGCTGCCCCTCTCACTCCTGCATAAGCTGCCCCTCTCCCTCCTGCATAAGCTGCCCCTCTCACTCCTGCATAAGCTGCCCCTCTCACTCCTGCATAAGCTGCCCCTCTCACTCCTGCATAAGCTGCCCCTCTCACTCCTGCATAAGCTGCCCCTCTCACTCCTGCATAAGCTGCCCCTCTCACTCCTGCATAAGCTGCCCCTCTCACTCCTGCATAAGCTGCCCCTCTCACTCCTGCAAAAGCTGCCCCTCTCACTCCTGCATAAGCTGCCCCTCTCACTCCTGCATAAGCTGCCCCTCTCACTCCTGCATAAGCTGCCCCTCTCACTCCTGCATAAGCTGCCCCTCTCACTCCTGCATAAGCTGCCCCTCTCACTCCTGCATAAGCTGCCCCTCTCACTCCTGCATAAGCTGCCCCTCTCACTCCTGCATAAGCTGCCCCTCTCACTCCTGCATAAGCTGCCCCTCTCACTCCTGCATAAGCTGCCCCTCTCACTCCTGCATAAGCTGCCCCTCTCACTCCTGCATAAGCTGCCCCTCTCACTCCTGCATAAGCTGCCCCTCTCACTCCTGCATAAGCTGCCCCTCTCACTCCTGCATAAGCTGCCCCTCTCACTCCTGCATAAGCTGCCCCTCTCACTCCTGCATAAGCCGCCCCTCTCACTCCTGCATAAGCTGCCCCTCTCACTCCTGCATAAGCTGCCCCCCTCACTCCTGCATAAGCTGCCCCTCTCACTGCTGCATAAGCTGCCCATCTCACTCCTGCTTACGCCGCCCCTCTCACTCCTGCTTACGCCGCCCCTCTCACTCCTGCTTACGCTGCCCCTCTCACTCCTGCTAATGCTGCCCCTCTCACTGCTGCTTACGCTGCCCCCTCACTGCTGCATAAGCTGCCCTCTCACTCCCGCTTACGCTGCCCCTCTCACTCCTGCTTACGGTGCCCCACTCACTGCTGCTTACGATGTGCCTCTCGGTCCTGCTTCCGCTGCCACTCTCACTCCTGCGCATGCTGCCCCTCTCACTCCCGCTTGCGTTGCCCCTCTCACTCCTGCTTGCGCTACCCCTCTCACTGCTGCATTAGCTGCCCCTCTCCCTCCTGCTTACGCTGCGCTCTCACTCCTGCATAAGCATCCCTTCTCACTCATGCATAAGCTGCCCCTCTAACGTCTGCTGACGCACCCCCTCTCACTTCTGCTTACGCTGCCCCTCTCACTTCTGCTTACGCTGCCCCTCTCACTCCTGCGCACGCTGCCCCTCTCACTCCTGCGCACGCTGCCCCACTCACTCCTGCGCACGCTGCCCCTCTCACTCCCGCTGATGCTGCCCCTCTCACTCCTGCTTACACTGCCCCACTCACTCCTGCTAATGCTGCCCCTCTCACTCCTGCTAATGCTGCCCCTCTCACTGCTGCATAAGCTGCCCATCTCACTCCTGCTTACGCCGCCGCTCTCACTCCTGCTAACGCCGCCCCTCTCACTCCTGCTTACGCTGCCCCCTCACTGCTGCATAAGCTGCCCCTCTCACTCCTGCTTGCACTGCCCCTCTCACACCTGCGCACGCTTCCCCTCTCACTCCTGCTTACGCTGCCCCTCTCACTCCCGCTTCCGCTGCCCCTCTCACTCCTGCTTACGCTGCCCCACTCACGGCTGCTTACGATGTGCCTCTCGCTCCTGCATAAGCTGCCCCTCTCGCTCCTGCAGAAGCTGCCCCTCTCGCTCCTGCATAAGCTGCCCCTCTCGCTCCTGCATAAGCTGCCCCTCTCGCTCCTGCATAAGCTGCCCCTCTCGCTCCTGCATAAGCTGCCCCTCTCGCTCCTGCATAAGCTGCCCCTCTCGCTCCTGCATAAGCTGCCCCTCTCGCTCCTGCATAAGCTGCCCCTCTCGCTCCTGCATAAGCTGCCCCTCTCGCTCCTGCATAAGCTGCCCCTCTCGCTCCTGCATAAGCTGCCCCTCTCGCTCCTGCATAAGCTGCCCCTCTCGCTCCTGCATAAGCTGCCCCTCTCGCTCCTGCTTGCACTGCCCCTCTCACACCTGCGCACGCTTCCCCTCTCACTCCTGCTTACGCTGCCCCTCTCACTCCCGCTTACGCTGCCCCTCTCACTCCTGCTTACGCTGCCCCACTCACGGCTGCTTACGATGTGCCTCTCGGTCCTGCTTCCGCTGCCCCTCTCACTCCCGCTTGCGCTGCCCCTCCCCTCTCACTCCTGCTTGCGCTACCCCTCTCACTGCTGCATTAGCTGCCCCTCTCACTCCTGCTTACTCTGCCCCTCTCCCTCCTGCTTGCGCTGCGCTCTCACTCCTGCATAAGAGTGAGAGGGGCAGCCCCTCTCGCTCCTGCAGAAGCTGCCCCTCTCGCTCCTGCAGAAGCTGCCCCTCTCGCTCCTGCAGAAGCTGCCCCTCTCGCTCCTGCAGAAGCTGCCCCTCTCGCTCCTGCAGAAGCTGCCCCTCTCGCTCCTGCAGAAGCTGCCCCTCTCGCTCCTGCAGAAGCTGCGCCTCTCGCTCCTGCAGAAGCTGCCCCTCTCGCTCCTGCAGAAGCTGCCCCTCTCGCTCCTGCAGAAGCTGCCACTCTCGCTCCTGCAGAAGCTGCCCCTCTCGCTCCTGCAGAAGCTGCCCCTCTCGCTCCTGCAGAAGCTGCCCCTCTCGCTCCTGCAGAAGCTGCCCCTCTCGCTCCTGCAGAAGTTGCCCCTCTCGCTCCTGCAGAAGCTGCCCCTCTCGCTCCTGCAGAAGCTGCCCCTCTCGCTCCTGCAGAAGCTGCCCCTCTCGCTCCTGCAGAAGCTGCCCCTCTCGCTCCTGCAGAAGCTGCCCCTCTCGCTCCTGCATAAGCTGCCCCTCTCGCTCCTGCATAAGCTGCCCCTCTCGCTCCTGCATAAGCTGCCCCTCTCGCTCCTGCAGAAGCTGCCCCTCTCGCTCCTGCAGAAGCTGCCCCTCTCGCTCCTGCAGAAGCTGCCCCTCTCGCTCCTGCAGAAGCTGCCCCTCTCGCTCCTGCAGAAGCTGCCCCTCTCGCTCCTGCAGAAGCTGCCCCTCTCGCTCCTGCAGAAGCTGCCCCTCTCGCTCCTGCAGAAGCTGCCCCTCTCGCTCCTGCAGAAGCTGCCCCTCTCGCTCCTGCAGAAGCTGCCCCTCTCGCTCCTGCAGAAGCTGCCCCTCTCGCTCCTGCAGAAGCTGCCCCTCTCGCTCCTGCAGAAGCTGCCCCTCTCGCTCCTGCAGAAGCTGCCCCTCTCGCTCCTGCAGAAGCTGCCCCTCTCGCTCCTGCAGAAGCTGCCCCTCTCGCTCCTGCAGAAGCTGCCCCTCTCGCTCCTGCAGAAGCTGCCCCTCTCGCTCCTGCAGAAGCTGCCCCTCCCACTCCTGCATAAGCTGCCCCTCTCACTCCTGCATAAGCTGCCCCTCTCACTCCTGCATAAGCTGCCCCTCTCACTCCTGCATAAGCTGCCCCTCTCACTCCTGCATAAGCTGCCCCTCTCACTCCTGCATAAGCTGCCCCTCTCCCTCCTGCATAAGCTGCCCCTCTCACTCCTGCATAAGCTGCCCCTCTCACTCCTGCATAAGCTGCCCCTCTCACTCCTGCATAAGCTGCCCCTCTCACTCCTGCATAAGCTGCCCCTCTCACTCCTGCATAAGCTGCCCCTCTCACTCCTGCATAAGCTGCCCCTCTCACTCCTGCATAAGCTGCCCCTCTCACTCCTGCAAAAGCTGCCCCTCTCACTCCTGCATAAGCTGCCCCTCTCACTCCTGCATAAGCTGCCCCTCTCACTCCTGCATAAGCTGCCCCTCTCACTCCTGCATAAGCTGCCCCTCTCACTCCTGCATAAGCTGCCCCTCTCACTCCTGCATAAGCTGCCCCTCTCACTCCTGCATAAGCTGCCCCTCTCACTCCTGCATAAGCTGCCCCTCTCACTCCTGCATAAGCTGCCCCTCTCACTCCTGCATAAGCTGCCCCTCTCACTCCTGCATAAGCTGCCCCTCTCACTCCTGCATAAGCTGCCCCTCTCACTCCTGCATAAGCTGCCCCTCTCACTCCTGCATAAGCTGCCCCTCTCACTCCTGCATAAGCTGCCCCTCTCACTCCTGCATAAGCTGCCCCTCTCACTCCTGCATAAGCCGCCCCTCTCACTCCTGCATAAGCTGCCCCTCTCACTCCTGCATAAGCTGCCCCCCTCACTCCTGCATAAGCTGCCCCTCTCACTGCTGCATAAGCTGCCCATCTCACTCCTGCTTACGCCGCCCCTCTCACTCCTGCTTACGCCGCCCCTCTCACTCCTGCTTACGCTGCCCCTCTCACTCCTGCTAATGCTGCCCCTCTCACTGCTGCTTACGCTGCCCCCTCACTGCTGCATAAGCTGCCCTCTCACTCCCGCTTACGCTGCCCCTCTCACTCCTGCTTACGGTGCCCCACTCACTGCTGCTTACGATGTGCCTCTCGGTCCTGCTTCCGCTGCCACTCTCACTCCTGCGCATGCTGCCCCTCTCACTCCCGCTTGCGTTGCCCCTCTCACTCCTGCTTGCGCTACCCCTCTCACTGCTGCATTAGCTGCCCCTCTCCCTCCTGCTTACGCTGCGCTCTCACTCCTGCATAAGCATCCCTTCTCACTCATGCATAAGCTGCCCCTCTAACGTCTGCTGACGCACCCCCTCTCACTTCTGCTTACGCTGCCCCTCTCACTTCTGCTTACGCTGCCCCTCTCACTCCTGCGCACGCTGCCCCTCTCACTCCTGCGCACGCTGCCCCACTCACTCCTGCGCACGCTGCCCCTCTCACTCCCGCTGATGCTGCCCCTCTCACTCCTGCTTACACTGCCCCACTCACTCCTGCTAATGCTGCCCCTCTCACTCCTGCTAATGCTGCCCCTCTCACTGCTGCATAAGCTGCCCATCTCACTCCTGCTTACGCCGCCGCTCTCACTCCTGCTAACGCCGCCCCTCTCACTCCTGCTTACGCTGCCCCCTCACTGCTGCATAAGCTGCCCCTCTCACTCCTGCTTGCACTGCCCCTCTCACACCTGCGCACGCTTCCCCTCTCACTCCTGCTTACGCTGCCCCTCTCACTCCCGCTTCCGCTGCCCCTCTCACTCCTGCTTACGCTGCCCCACTCACGGCTGCTTACGATGTGCCTCTCGCTCCTGCATAAGCTGCCCCTCTCGCTCCTGCAGAAGCTGCCCCTCTCGCTCCTGCATAAGCTGCCCCTCTCGCTCCTGCATAAGCTGCCCCTCTCGCTCCTGCATAAGCTGCCCCTCTCGCTCCTGCATAAGCTGCCCCTCTCGCTCCTGCATAAGCTGCCCCTCTCGCTCCTGCATAAGCTGCCCCTCTCGCTCCTGCATAAGCTGCCCCTCTCGCTCCTGCATAAGCTGCCCCTCTCGCTCCTGCTTGCACTGCCCCTCTCACACCTGCGCACGCTTCCCCTCTCACTCCTGCTTACGCTGCCCCTCTCACTCCCGCTTACGCTGCCCCTCTCACTCCTGCTTACGCTGCCCCACTCACGGCTGCTTACGATGTGCCTCTCGGTCCTGCTTCCGCTGCCCCTCTCACTCCCGCTTGCGCTGCCCCTCCCCTCTCACTCCTGCTTGCGCTACCCCTCTCACTGCTGCATTAGCTGCCCCTCTCACTCCTGCTTACTCTGCCCCTCGCCCTCCTGCTTGCGCTGCGCTCTCACTCCTGCATAAGAGTGAGAGGGGCAGCCCCTCTCGCTCCTGCAGAAGCTGCCCCTCTCGCTCCTGCAGAAGCTGCCCCTCTCGCTCCTGCAGAAGCTGCCCCTCTCGCTCCTGCAGAAGCTGCCCCTCTCGCTCCTGCAGAAGCTGCCCCTCTCGCTCCTGCAGAAGCTGCCCCTCTCGCTCCTGCAGAAGCTGCGCCTCTCGCTCCTGCAGAAGCTGCCCCTCTCGCTCCTGCAGAAGCTGCCCCTCTCGCTCCTGCAGAAGCTGCCACTCTCGCTCCTGCAGAAGCTGCCCCTCTCGCTCCTGCAGAAGCTGCCCCTCTCGCTCCTGCAGAAGCTGCCCCTCTCGCTCCTGCAGAAGCTGCCCCTCTCGCTCCTGCAGAAGCTGCCCCTCTCGCTCCTGCAGAAGCTGCCCCTCTCGCTCCTGCAGAAGCTGCCCCTCTCGCTCCTGCATAAGCTGCCCCTCTCGCTCCTGCATAAGCTGCCCCTCTCGCTCCTGCATAAGCTGCCCCTCTCGCTCCTGCATAAGCTGCCCCTCTCGCTCCTGCATAAGCTGCCCCTCTCGCTCCTGCATAAGCTGCCCCTCTCGCTCCTGCATAAGCTGCCCCTCTCGCTCCTGCATAAGCTGCCCCTCTCGCTCCTGCATAAGCTGCCCCTCTCGCTCCTGCATAAGCTGCCCCTCTCGCTCCTGCATAAGCTGCCCCTCTCGCTCCTGCATAAGCTGCCCCTCTCGCTCCTGCATAAGCTGCCCCTCTCGCTCCTGCATAAGCTGCCCCTCTCGCTCCTGCATAAGCTGCCCCTCTCGCTCCTGCATAAGCTGCCCCTCTCGCTCCTGCATAAGCTGCCCCTCTCGCTCCTGCATAAGCTGCCCCTCTCGCTCCTGCATAAGCTGCCCCTCTCCCTCCTGCATAAGCTGCCCCTCTCACTCCTGCATAAGCTGCCCCTCTCACTCCTGCATAAGCTGCCCCTCTCACTCCTGCATAAGCTGCCCCTCTCACTCCTGCATGAGCTGCCCCTCTCACCCCTGCATGAGCTGCCCCTCTCACCCCTGCATGAGCTGCCCCACTCACCCCTGCATGAGCTGCCCCTCTCACCCCTGCATGAGCTGCCCCTCTCACCCCTGCATGAGCTGCCCCTCTCACCCCTGCATGAGCTGCCCCTCTCACCCCTGCATGAGCTGCCCCTCTCACCCCTGCATGAGCTGCCCCTCTCACCCCTGCATGAGCTGCCCCTCTCACCCCTGCATGAGCTGCCCCTCTCACCCCTGCATGAGCTGCCCCTCTCACCCCTGCATGAGCTGCCCCTCTCACCCCTGCATGAGCTGCCCCTCTCACACCTGCATGAGCTGCCCCTCTCACTCCTGCATGAGCTGCCCCTCTCACTCCTGCATGAGCTGCCCCTCTCACTCCTGCATGAGCTGCCCCTCTCACTCCAGCATGAGCTGCCCCTCTCACTCCTGCATGAGCTGCCCCTCTCACTCCTGCATGAGCTGCCCCTCTCACTCCTGCATGAGCTGCCCCTCTCACTCCTGCATGAGCTGCCCCTCTCACTCCTGCATGAGCTGCCCCTCTCACTCCTGCATGAGCTGCCCCTCTCACTCCTGCATGAGCTGCCCCTCTCACTCCTGCATGAGCTGCCCCTCTCACTCCTGCATGAGCTGCCCCTCTCACTCCTGCATGAGCTGCCCCTCTCACTCCTGCATGAGCTGCCCCTCTCACTCCTGCATAAGCTGCCCCTCTCAATCCTGCATAAGCTGCCCCTCTCACTCCTGCATAAGCTGCCCCTCTCACTCCTGCATAAGCTGCCCCTCTCACTCCTGCATAAGCTGCCCCTCTCACTCCTGCATAAGCTGCCCCTCTCACTCCTGCATAAGCTGCCCCTCTCACTCCTGCATAAGCTGCCCCTCTCACTCCTGCATAAGCTGCCCCTCTCACTCCTGCATAAGCTGCCCCTCTCACTCCTGCATAAGCTGCCCCTCTCACTCCTGCATAAGCTGCCCCTCTCACTCCTGCATAAGCTGCCCCTCTCACTCCTGCATAAGCTGCCCCTCTCACTCCTGCATAAGCTGCCCCTCTCACTCCTGCATAAGCTGCCCCTCTCACTCCTGCATAAGCTGCCCCTCTCACTCCTGCATAAGCTGCCCCTCTCACTCCTGCATAAGCTGCCCCTCTCACTCCTGCATAAGCTGCCCCTCTCACTCCTGCATAAGCTGCCCCTCTCACTCCTGCATAAGCTGCCCCTCTCACTCCTGCATAAGCTGCCCCTCTCACTCCTGCATAAGCTGCCCCTCTCACTCCTGCATAAGCTGCCCCTCTCACTCCTGCATAAGCTGCCCCTCTCACTCCTGCATAAGCTGCCCCTCTCACTCCTGCATAAGCTGCCCCTCTCACTCCTGCATAAGCTGCCCCTCTCACTCCTGCATAAGCTGCCCCTCTCACTCCTGCAGAAGCTGCCCCTCTCACTCCTGCAGAAGCTGCCCCTCTCACTCCTGCAGAAGCTGCCCCTCTCACTCCTGCAGAAGCTGCCCCTCTCACTCCTGCAGAAGCTGCCCCTCTCACTCCTGCAGAAGCTGCCCCTCTCACTCCTGCAGAAGCTGCCCCTCTCACTCCTGCAGAAGCTGCCCCTCTCACTCCTGCAGAAGCTGCCCCTCTCACTCCTGCAGAAGCTGCCCCTCTCACTCCTGCATAAGCTGCCCCTCTCACTCCTGCATAAGCTGCCCCTCTCACTCCTGCATAAGCTGCCCCTCTCACTCCTGCATAAGCTGCCCCTCTCACTCCTGCATAAGCTGCCCCTCTCACTCCTGCATAAGCTGCCCCTCTCACTCCTGCATAAGCTGCCCCTCTCACTCCTGCATAAGCTGCCCCTCTCACTCCTGCATAAGCTGCCCCTCTCACTCCTGCATAAGCTGCCCCTCTCACTCCTGCATAAGCTGCCCCTCTCACTCCTGCATACGCTGCCCCTCTCACTCCTGCATACGCTGCCCCTCTCACTCCTGCATAAGCTGCCCCTCTCACTCCCTGCATAAGCTGCCCCTCTCACTCCTGCATAAGCTGCCCCTCTCACTCCTGCATAAGCTGCCCCTCTCACTCCTGCATAAGCTGCCCCTCTCACTCCTGCATGAGCTGCCCCTCTCACTCCTGCATGAGCTGCCCCTCTCACTCCTGCATGAGCTGCCCCTCTCACTCCTGCATGAGCTGCCCCTCTCACTCCTGCATGAGCTGCCCCTCTCACTCCTGCATGAGCTGCCCCTCTCACTCCTGCATGAGCTGCCCCTCTCACTCCTGCATGAGCTGCCCCTCTCACTCCTGCATGAGCTGCCCCACTCACTCCTGCATGAGCTGCCCCTCTCACTCCTGCATAAGCTGCCCCTCTCACTCCTGCATAAGCTGCCCCTCTCACTCCTGCATAAGCTGCCCCTCTCACTCCTGCATAAGCTGCCCCTCTCACTCCTGCATAAGCTGCCCCTCTCACTCCTGCATAAGCTGCCCCTCTCACTCCTGCATAAGCTGCCCCTCTCACTCCTGCATAAGCTGCCCCTCTCACTCCTGCATAAGCTGCCCCTCTCACTCCTGCATAAGCTGCCCCTCTCACTCCTGCATAAGCTGCCCCTCTCACTCCTGCATAAGCTGCCCCTCTCACTCCTGCATAAGCTGCCCCTCTCACTCCTGCATACGCTGCCCCTCTCACTCCTGCATACGCTGCCCCTCTCACTCCTGCATACGCTGCCCCTCTCACTCCTGCATACGCTGCCCCTCTCACTCCTGCATACGCTGCCCCTCTCACTCCTGCATACGCTGCCCCTCTCACCCCTGCATACGCTGCCCCTCTCACCCCTGCATAAGCTGCCCCTCTCACTCCTGCATAAGCTGCCCCTCTCACTCCTGCATAAGCTGCCCCTCTCACTCCTGCATAAGCTGCCCCTCTCACTCCTGCATAAGCTGCCCCTCTCACTCCTGCATAAGCTGCCCCTCTCACTCCTGCATAAGCTGCCCCTCTCACTCCTGCATACGCTGCCCCTCTCACTCCTGCATACGCTGCCCCTCTCACTCCTGCATACGCTGCCCCTCTCACTCCTGCATACGCTGCCCCTCTCACTCCTGCATACGCTGCCCCTCTCACTCCTGCATACGCTGCCCCTCTCACTCCTGCATACGCTGCCCCTCTCACTCCTGCATACGCTGCCCCTCTCACTCCTGCATACGCTGCCCCTCTCACTCCTGCACACGCTGCCCCTCTCACTCCTGCATACGCTGCCCCTCTCACTCCTGCTAATGCTGCCCCTCTCACTGCTGCATAAGCTGCCCATCTCACTCCTGCTTACGCCGCCCCTCTCACTCCTGCTTACGCTGCCCCTCTCACTCCTCCTTACGCTGCCCCTCTCACTCCTGCTTACGCTGCCCCCTCACTGCTGCATAAGCTGCCCTCTCACTCCCGCTTACGCTGCCCCTCTCACTCCTGCTTACGGTGCCCCACTCACTGCTGCTTACGATGTGCCTCTCGGTCCTGCTTCCGCTGCCACTCTCACTCCTGCGCATGCTGCCCCTCTCACTCCCGCTTGCGTTGCCCCTCTCACTCCTGCTTGCGCTACCCCTCTCACTGCTGCCCCTCTCAATCCTGCATAAGCTGCCCCTCTCACTCCTGCATAAGCTGCCCCTCTCACTCCTGCATAAGCTGCCCCTCTCACTCCTGCATAAGCTGCCCCTCTCACTCCTGCATAAGCTGCCCCTCTCACTCCTGCATAAGCTGCCCCTCTCACTCCTGCATAAGCTGCCCCTCTCACTCCTGCATAAGCTGCCCCTCTCACTCCTGCATAAGCTGCCCCTCTCACTCCTGCATAAGCTGCCCCTCTCACTCCTGCATAAGCTGCCCCTCTCACTCCTGCATAAGCTGCCCCTCTCACTCCTGCATAAGCTGCCCCTCTCACTCCTGCATAAGCTGCCCCTCTCACTCCTGCATAAGCTGCCCCTCTCACTCCTGCATAAGCTGCCCCTCTCACTCCTGCATAAGCTGCCCCTCTCACTCCTGCATAAGCTGCCCCTCTCACTCCTGCATAAGCTGCCCCTCTCACTCCTGCATAAGCTGCCCCTCTCACTCCTGCATAAGCTGCCCCTCTCACTCCTGCATAAGCTGCCCCTCTCACTCCTGCATAAGCTGCCCCTCTCACTCCTGCATAAGCTGCCCCTCTCACTCCTGCATAAGCTGCCCCTCTCACTCCTGCATAAGCTGCCCCTCTCACTCCTGCATAAGCTGCCCCTCTCACTCCTGCAGAAGCTGCCCCTCTCACTCCTGCAGAAGCTGCCCCTCTCACTCCTGCAGAAGCTGCCCCTCTCACTCCTGCAGAAGCTGCCCCTCTCACTCCTGCAGAAGCTGCCCCTCTCACTCCTGCAGAAGCTGCCCCTCTCACTCCTGCAGAAGCTGCCCCTCTCACTCCTGCAGAAGCTGCCCCTCTCACTCCTGCAGAAGCTGCCCCTCTCACTCCTGCATAAGCTGCCCCTCTCACTCCTGCATAAGCTGCCCCTCTCACTCCTGCATAAGCTGCCCCTCTCACTCCTGCATAAGCTGCCCCTCTCACTCCTGCATAAGCTGCCCCTCTCACTCCTGCATAAGCTGCCCCTCTCACTCCTGCATAAGCTGCCCCTCTCACTCCTGCATAAGCTGCCCCTCTCACTCCTGCATAAGCTGCCCCTCTCACTCCTGCATAAGCTGCCCCTCTCACTCCTGCATAAGCTGCCCCTCTCACTCCTGCATAAGCTGCCCCTCTCACTCCTGCATACGCTGCCCCTCTCACTCCTGCATACGCTGCCCCTCTCACTCCTGCATAAGCTGCCCCTCTCACTCCTGCATAAGCTGCCCCTCTCACTCCTGCATAAGCTGCCCCTCTCACTCCTGCATAAGCTGCCCCTCTCACTCCTGCATAAGCTGCCCCTCTCACTCCTGCATAAGCTGCCCCTCTCACTCCTGCATGAGCTGCCCCTCTCACTCCTGCATGAGCTGCCCCTCTCACTCCTGCATGAGCTGCCCCTCTCACTCCTGCATGAG
This sequence comes from Mustelus asterias, assembly GCF_964213995.1. Lineage (NCBI taxonomy): Eukaryota > Metazoa > Chordata > Chondrichthyes > Carcharhiniformes > Triakidae > Mustelus > Mustelus asterias. Next base: position 183,218 of record NW_027590580.1, read on the forward strand.
CTGCCCCTCTCACTCCTGCATGAGCTGCCCCTCTCACTCCTGCATGAGCTGCCCCTCTCACTCCTGCATGAGCTGCCCCTCTCACTCCTGCATGAGCTGCCCCACTCACTCCTGCATGAGCTGCCCCTCTCACTCCTGCATAAGCTGCCCCTCTCACTCCTGCATAAGCTGCCCCTCTCACTCCTGCATAAGCTGCCCCTCTCACTCCTGCATAAGCTGCCCCTCTCACTCCTGCATAAGCTGCCCCTCTCACTCCTGCATAAGCTGCCCCTCTCACTCCTGCATAAGCTGCCCCTCTCACTCCTGCATAAGCTGCCCCTCTCACTCCTGCATAAGCTGCCCCTCTCACTCCTGCATAAGCTGCCCCTCTCACTCCTGCATAAGCTGCCCCTCTCACTCCTGCATAAGCTGCCCCTCTCACTCCTGCATAAGCTGCCCCTCTCACTCCTGCATACGCTGCCCCTCTCACTCCTGCATACGCTGCCCCTCTCACTCCTGCATACGCTGCCCCTCTCACTCCTGCATACGCTGCCCCTCTCACTCCTGCATACGCTGCCCCTCTCACTCCTGCATACGCTGCCCCTCTCACTCCTGCATACGCTGCCCCTCTCACCCCTGCATACGCTGCCCCTCTCACTCCTGCATAAGCTGCCCCTCTCACTCCTGCATAAGCTGCCCCTCTCACTCCTGCATAAGCTGCCCCTCTCACTCCTGCATAAGCTGCCCCTCTCACTCCTGCATAAGCTGCCCCTCTCACTCCTGCATAAGCTGCCCCTCTCACTCCTGCATAAGCTGCCCCTCTCACTCCTGCATACGCTGCCCCTCTCACTCCTGCATACGCTGCCCCTCTCACTCCTGCATACGCTGCCCCTCTCACTCCTGCATACGCTGCCCCTCTCACTCCTGCATACGCTGCCCCTCTCACTCCTGCATACGCTGCCCCTCTCACTCCTGCATACGCTGCCCCTCTCACTCCTGCATACGCTGCCCCTCTCACTCCTGCATACGCTGCCCCTCTCACTCCTGCATACGCTGCCCCTCTCACTCCTGCACACGCTGCCCCTCTCACTCCTGCATACGCTGCCCCTCTCACTCCTGCTAATGCTGCCCCTCTCACTGCTGCATAAGCTGCCCATCTCACTCCTGCTTACGCCGCCCCTCTCACTCCTGCTTACGCTGCCCCTCTCACTCCTCCTTACGCTGCCCCTCTCACTCCTGCTTACGCTGCCCCCTCACTGCTGCATAAGCTGCCCTCTCACTCCCGCTTACGCTGCCCCTCTCACTCCTGCTTACGGTGCCCCACTCACTGCTGCTTACGATGTGCCTCTCGGTCCTGCTTCCGCTGCCACTCTCACTCCTGCGCATGCTGCCCCTCTCACTCCCGCTTGCGTTGCCCCTCTCACTCCTGCTTGCGCTACCCCTCTCACTGCTGCATTAGCTGCCCCTCTCCCTCCTGCTTACGCTGCGCTCTCACTCCTGCATAAGCATCCCTTCTCACTCATGCATAAGCTGCCCCTCTAACTTCTGCTTACGCACCCCCTCTCACTTCTGCTTACGCTGCCCCTCTCACTTCTGCTTACGCTGCCCCTCTCACTCCTGCGCACGCTGCCCCTCTCACTCCTGCGCACGCTGCCCCACTCACTCCTGCGCACGCTGCCCCTCTCACTCCCGCTTATGCTGCTCCTCTCACTCCTGCTTACGCTGCCCCACTCACTCCTGCTAATGCTGCCCCTCTCACTCCTGCTAATGCTGCCCCTCTCACTCCTGCTAATGCTGCCCCTCTCACTGCTGCATAAGCTGCCCATCTCACTCCTGCTTACGCCGCCCCTCTCACTCCTGCTTACGCTGCCCCTCTCACTCCTGCTTACGCTGCCCTCTCACTGCTGCATAAGCTGCCCCTCTCACTCCTGCTTGCAGTGCCCCTCTCACACCTGCGCACGCTTCCCCTCTCACTCCTGCTTACGCTGCCCCTCTCACTCCCGCTTACGCTGCCCCTCTCACGGCTGCTTACGATGTGCCTCTCGGTCCTGCTTCCGCTGCCCCTCTCACTCCTGCGCATGCTGCCCCTCTCACTCCCGCATGCGCTGCCCCACCCCTCTCACTCCTGCTTGCGCTACCCCTCTCACTGCTGCATTAGCTGCCCCTCTCACTCCTGCTTACGCTGACCATCTGATTCCTGCTAACGCTGCCTCTCTCACTCCTGCGTTCACTGCCCCTCTCACTGCTGCATAACAGCCCCTCTCAATCCTGCTTACGCTGCGCCTTTCACTCCTGCTTACGCTGCCCCTCTCACTCCTGCATACGCTGCCGCTCTCACTCCTGCGCACGCTGCCCCTCTCACTCCTGCGCACGCTGCCCCTCTCACTCCTGCTTACCCTGCCCCTCTCACTCCTGCTACGCTGCCCCACTCACTGCTGCTTACGATGCGCCTCTCGGTCCTGCTAACGCTGCCCCTCTCACTCCTGCGCACGCTGCCACTCTCACTCCTGCGCACGCTGCCCCTCTCACTCCTGCGCACGCTGCCCCTCTCACTCCTGCGCACGCTGCCCCTCTCACTCCTGCGCACGCTGCCCCTCTCACTCCTGCGCACGCTGCCCCTCTCACTCCTGCGCACGCTGCCCCTCTCACTCCCGCTTACGCTGCCCCTCTCACTCCTGCTTACGCTGCCCCACTCACTGCTGCTTACGATGCGCGTCTTGGTCCTGCGTACGCTGCTCCTCTCACTCCTGCTTACGCTGCCCCTCTCACTCCTGCCTACGCAGCCCTACTCACTCCTGCTTACGATGCGCCTCTCAGTCCTGCGCACGCTGCCCCTCTCACTCCTGCTTACGCTGCTCATCTCACTCCTGCGCACGCTGCCCCCTCACTCCTGCCCACGCTGCCCCTCTCACTCCTGCGCATGCTGCCCCTCTCACTCCCGCTTGCGCTGCCCCTCTCACTCCTGCTTGCACTACCCCTCTCACTCCTGCTTACGCTGCCCCACTCACTGCTGCTTAAGATGCGAATCTCGGTCATTCTTACGCTGCCCCTCTCACTCCTGCATGAGCTGCCCCACTCATTCCTGCATGAGCTGCCCCTCTAACTCCTGCTTAAGCTGACCATCTCACTCCTGCTTACGCCGCTCCTCTCTCTCCTGCTTACACTACCCCTCTCACTCCTGCTTACGCTGCCCCACTCACTCCTGCATAAGCTGCCCCTCTCACTCCTGCATAAGCTGCCCCTCTCACTCCTGCATAAGCTGCCCCTCTCACTCCTGCATAAGCTGCCCCTCTCTCTCCTGCATAAGCTGCCCCTCTCTCTCCTGCATAAGCTGCCCCTCTCACTCCTGCATAAGCTGCCACTCTCACTCCTGCATAAGCTGCCCCTCTCACTCCTGCATAAGCTGCCCCTCTCACTCCTGCATAAGCTGCCCCTCTCACTCCTGCATAAGCTGCCCCTCTCACTCCTGCATAAGCTGCCCCTCTCACTCCTGCATAAGCTGCCCCTCTCACTCCTGCATAAGCTGCCCCTCTCACTCCTGCATAAGCTGCCCCTCTCACTCCTGCATAAGCTGCCCCTCTCACTCCTGCATAAGCTGCCCCTCTCACTCCTGCATAAGCTGCCCCTCTCACTCCTGCATAAGCTGCCCCTCTCACTCCTGCATAAGCTGCCCCTCTCACTCCTGCATAAGCTGCCCCTCTCACTCCTGCATAAGCTGCCCCTCTCACTCCTGCATAAGCTGCCCCTCTCACTCCTGCAGAAGCTGCCTCTCTCACTCCTGCATAAGCTGCCCCTCTCACTCCTGCATAAGCTGCCCCTCTCACTCCTGCATAAGCTGCCCCTCTCACTCCTGCATAAGCTGCCCCTCTCACTCCTGCGTAAGCTGCACCTCTCACTCCTGCAGAAGCTGCCCCTCTCACTCCTGCATAAGCTGCCCCTCTCACTCCTGCATACGCTGCCCCTCTCACTCCTGCATACGCTGCCCCTCTCACTCCTGCATACGCTGCCCCTCTCACTCCTGCATACGCTGCCCCTCTCACTCCTGCATACGCTGCCCCTCTCACTCCTGCATACGCTGCCCCTCTCACTCCTGCATACGCTGCCCCTCTCACTCCTGCTTACGCTGCCCCTCTCACTCCTGCTAATGCTGCCCCTCTCACTGCTGCATAAGCTGCCCATCTCACTCCTGCTTACGCCGCCCCTCTCACTCCTGCTTACGCTGCCCCTCTCACTCCTGCTTACGCTGCCCCCTCACTGCTGCATAAGCTTCCCTCTCACTCCCGCTTACGCTGCCCCTCTCACTCCTGCTTACGGTGCCCCACTCACTGCTGCTTACGATGTGCCTCTCGGTCCTGCTTCCGCTGCCACTCTCACTCCTGCGCATGCTGCCCCTCTCACTCCCGCTTGCGTTGCCCCTCTCACTCCTGCTTGCGCTACCCCTCTCACTGCTGCATTAGCTGCCCCTCTCCCTCCTGCTTCCGCTGCGCTCTCACTCCTGCATAAGCATCCCTTCTCACTCATGCATAAGCTGCCCCTCTAACTTCTGCTTACGCACCCCCTCTCACTTCTGCTTACGCTGCCCCTCTCACTCTGCTTACGCTGCCCCTCTCACTCCTGCGCACGCTGCCCCTCTCACTCCTGCGCACGCTGCCCCACTCACTCCTGCGCACGCTGCCCCTCTCACTCCCGCTTATGCTGCCCCTCTCACTCCTGCTTACGCTGCCCCACTCACTCCTGCTAATGCTGCCCCTCTGACTCCTGCTAATGCTGCCCCTCTCACTGCTGCATAAGCTGCCCATCTCACTCCTGCTTACGCCGCCCCTCTCACTCCTGCTTACGCTGCCCCTCTCACTCCTGCTTACGCTGCCCCCTCACTGCTGCATAAGCTGCCCCTCTCACTCCTGCTTGCACTGCCCCTCTCACACCTGCGCACGCTTCCCCTCTCACTCCTGCTTACGCTGCCCCTCTCACACCCGCTTACGCTGCCCCTCTCACTCCTGCTTACGCTGCCCCACTCACGGCTGCTTACGATGTGCCTCTCGGTCCTGCTTCCGCTGCCCCTCTCACTCCCGCTTGCGCTGCCCCTCCCCTCTCACTTCTGCTTGCGCTACCCCTCTCACTGCTGCATTAGCTGCCCCTCTCACTCCTGCTTACTCTGCCCCTCTCCCTCCTGCTTGCGCTGCGCTCTCGCTCCTGCATAAGAGTGAGAGGGGCAGCCCCTCTCACTCCTGCATAAGCATCCCCTCTCACTCATGCATAAGCTGCCCCTCTAACTTCTGCTTACGCACCCCCTCTCACTTCTGCTTACGCTGCCCCTCTCAATCCTGCTTACGCTGCGCCTTTCACTCCTACCTACGCTGCCCCTCTCACTCCTGCATACGCTGCCGCTCTCACTCCTGCGCACGCTGCCCCTCTCACTCCTGCGCACGCTGCCCCTCTCACTCCTGCGCACGCTGCCCCTCTCACTCCTGCTAAGCTGCCCCACTCACTGCTGCTTACGATGCGCCTCTCGGTCCTGCGCACGCTGCCCCTCTCACTCCTGCGCACGCTGCCCCTCTCACTCCTGCGCACGCTGCCCCTCTCACTCCTGCGCACGCTGCCCCTCTCACTGCTGCGCACGCTGCCCCTCTCACTCCCGCTTACGCTGCCCCTCTCACTCCTGCTTACGCTGCCCCACTCACTGCTGCTTACGATGCGCCTCTTGGTCCTGCTAACGCTGCCCCTCTCACTCCTGCGCATGCTGCCCCTCTCACTCCTGCTTACGCTGCCCCTCGCACTCCTGCTTACGCTGCTCCTCTCACTCCTGCTTACGCAGCCCTACTCACTCCTGTTTACGATGCTCATCTCACTCCTGCGCACGCTGCCCCCTCACTCCTGCCCACGCTGCCCCTCTCACTCCTGCGCATGCTGCCCCTCTCACGCCCGCTTGCGCTGCCCCTCTCACTCCTGCTTGCGCTGCCCCTCTCACTCCTGCATACGCTGCCCCTCTCACTCCTGCATACGCTGCCCCTCTCACTCCTGCTTACGCTGCCCCTCTCACTCCTGCTAATGCTGCCCCTCTCACTGCTGCATAAGCTGCCCATCTCACTCCTGCTTACGCCGCCCCTCTCACTCCTGCTTACGCTGCCCCTCTCACTCCTGCTTACGCTGCCCCCTCACTGCTGCATAAGCTTCCCTCTCACTCCCGCTTACGCTGCCCCTCTCACTCCTGCTTACGGTGCCCCACTCACTGCTGCTTACGATGTGCCTCTCGGTCCTGCTTCCGCTGCCCCTCTCACTCCTGCGCATGCTGCCCCTCTCACTCCCGCTTACGCTGCCCCTCTCACTCCTGCTTACGCTGCCCCTCTCACTCCCGCTTGCGCTGCCCCTCTCACTCCTGCTTGCGCTATCCCTCTCACTGCTGCTTTAGCTGCCCCTCTCACTGCTTCTTACTCTGCCCCTCTCCCTCCTGCTTACGCTGCGCTCTCACTCCTGCATAAGCTGCCCCTCTCACTTCTGCTTACGCTGCCCCTCTCACTCCTGCTTATGGTGCCCCTCTCACTGCTGCATTAGCTGCCCATCTCACTTCTGCTTACGCTGCCCCACTCACTCCTGCTGACGCTGCCCCTCTCACTCCTGCTTACGCTGCACCTCTCACTCCTGCTTACGGTGCCCCTCTCACTCCTGCTTACGCTGCCCCTCTTACTCCTGCTTACGCTGCCCCTCTCACTCCTGCTTACGCTGCCCCTCTCACTCCTGCTTACGCTGCCCCTCTCACTCCTGCTTACGCTGCCCTACTCACTCCTGCTTACGATGCGCCTCTCAGTCCTGCTAACGCTGCCCCTCTCATTCCTGCGTACGCTGCCCCTCTCACTCCTGCTTGCGATGCCCATCTCACTCCTGCGCATGCTGCCCCTCTCACTCCCGCGCACGCTGCCCCTCTCACTCCCGCTTACGCTGCCCCCCTCACTCCTGCGCACGCTGCCCCTCTCACTCATGCTTACGCTGCCCCTCTCACTCCTGCGCACGCTGCCCCTCTCACTCCTGCGCACGCTGCCCCTCTCACTCCCGCTTGCGCTGCGCCTCTCACTCCTGCTTGCGCTGCGCCTCTCACTCCTGCTTGCGCTACCCCTCTCACTGCTGCATAAGCTGCCCCTCTCACTCCTGCTTACCCTGCCCCTCTCACTCCTGCTTACGCTGCCCTACTCACTCCTGCTTATGATGCGCCTCTCCGTCCTGCTAACGCTGCCCCTCTCACTCCTGCTTTCGCCGCCCCTCTCACTCCTGCATAACAGCCCCTCTCGATCCTGCTTACGCTGCGCCTTTCACTCCTGCTAACGCTGCCCCTCTCACTCCTGCCTACGCTGCCCCTCTCACTCCTGCTTACGCTGCCCCTCTCACTCCTGCTTACGCTGCCCCTCTCACTGCTGCATAAGATGCCCCCCTCAGTCCTGCTTATGCCGCCCCTCTCACTCCTGCTTACGCCGCCCCTCTCACTCCTGCTTACGATGCGCCTCTCAGTCCTGCTTACGCTGCCCCTCTCACTCCTCCTTGCGCTGCCCCTCTCACTCCTGCGCATGCTGCCCCTCTCACTCCTGCGCACGCTGCCCCTCTCACTCCCGCTTACGCTGCCCCTCTCACTCCTGCTTACGCTGCCCCACTCACTGCTGCCTACGATGCGCCTCTCGGTCCTGCTTACGCTGCCCCTCTCACTCCTGCGCATGCTGCCCCCCTCACTCCCGCTTGCACTGCCCCTCCCACTCCTGCTTGCGCTATCCCTCTCACTGCTGCTTTAGCTGCCCCTCTCACTGCTTCTTACTCTGCCCCTCTCCCTCCTGCTTACGCTGCGCTCTCACTCCTGCATAAGCTGCCCCTCTCACTCCTGCCTAAGCTGCCCCTCTCACTCCTGCCTAAGCTGCCCCTCTCACACCTGCATAAGCAGCCCCTCTCACTTGTGCTTACGCTGCCCCACGCACTCCTGCTTACGCTGCCCCTCTCACTCCTGCATACGCTGCCCATCTCACTCCTGCTTACGCCGCCCCTCTCACACCTGCTTACGCTGCCCCTCTCACTCCAGCTCACGCTGCCCCTCTCACTCCTGCTTACGCTGCCCCTCTCACTCCTGCTTACGCTGCCCCTCTCACTCCTGCTTACGCTGCCCCTCTCACTCCTGCTTACGCTGCCCCTCTCACTCCTGCTTACGATGCGCCTCTCAGTCCTGCTAACGCTGCCCCTCTCATTCCTGCGCACGCTGCCCCTCTCACTCCTGCTTGCGCTGCCCATCTCACTCCTGCGCATGCTGCCCCTCTCACTCCTGCTTACGCTGCCCCTCTCACTCCTGCATAACAGCCCCTCTCGATCCTGCTTACGCTGCGCCTTTCACTCCTGCTAACGCTGCCCCTCTCACTCCTGCTTACGCTGCCCTACTCACTCCTGCTTATGATGCGCCTCTCACTCCTGCTTACGCTGCCCCTCTCACTCCTGCATAACAGCCCCTCTCGATCCTGCTTACGCTGCGCCTTTCACTCCTGCTAACGCTGCCCCTCTCACTCCTGCTTACGCTGCCCCTCTCACTCCTGCTTACGCTGCCCCTCTCACTGCTGCATAAGATGCCCCTCTCAGTCCTGCTTATGCCGCCCCTCTCACTCCTGCTTACGCCGCCCCTCTCACTCCTGCTTACGATGCGCCTCTCACTCCTGCATAAGCTGCCCCTCTCACTCCTGCTTACGATGCGCCTCTCACTCCTGCATAAGCTGCCCCTCTCACTTCTGCTTACGCTGCCCCACGCACTCCTGCTTATGTTGCCCCTCTCACTCCTGCTTACGCTGCCCCTCTCACTCCTGCTTACGCTGCCCCTCTCACTCCTGCTTACGCTGCCCCTCTCACTCCTGCTTACGCTGCCCCTCTCACTCCTGCTTACGCTGCCCCTCTCACTCCTGCTTACGCTGCCCCTCTCACTCCTGCTTACGCTGCCCCTCTCACTCCTGCTTACGCTGCCCCTCTCACTCCTGCTTACGCTGCCCCTCTCACTCCTGCTTACGCTGCCCCTCTCACTCCTGCTTACGCTGCCCCTCTCACTCCTGCTTACGCTGCCCCTCTCACTCCTGCTTACGCTGCCCCTCTCACTCCTGCTTACGCTGCCCCTCTCACTCCTGCTTACGCTGCCCCTCTCACTCCTGCTTACGCTGCCCCTCTCACTCCTGCTTACGCTGCCCCTCTCACTCATGCTTACGCTGCCCCTCTCACTCATGCTTACGCTGCCCCTCTCACTCATGCTTACGCTGCCCCTCTCGCTCCCGCTTACGCTGCCCCTCTCGCTCCTGCTTACGCTGCCCCTCTCACTCCTGCTTACGCTGCCCCTCTCACTCATGCTTACGCTGCCCCTCTCACTCATGCTTACGCTGCCCCTCTCACTCCCGCGCACGCTGCCCCTCTCACTCCCGCGCACGCTGCCCCTCTCACTCCCGCGCACGCTGCCCCTCTCACTCCCGCGCACGCTGCCCCTCTCACCCCCGCGCACGCTGCCCCTCTCACCCCCGCGCACGCTGCCCCTCACCCCCGCGCACGCTGCCCCTCTCACCCCCGCGCCGCTGCCCCTCTCACCCCCGCGCACGCTGCCCCTCTCACCCCCGCGCACGCTGCCCCTCTCACCCCCGCGCACGCTGCCCCTCTCACCCCCGCGCACGCTGCCCCTCTCACTCCCGCGCACGCTGCCCCTCTCACTCCCGCGCACGCTGCCCCTCTCACTCCCGCGCACGCTGCCCCTCTCACTCCCGCGCACGCTGTCCCTCTCACTCCCGCTTGCGCGGCCCCTCTGACTCCCGCTTGCGCGGCCCCTCTCACTCCCGCTTGCGCTGCCCCTCTCACGCCCGCTTGCGTTGCCCCTCTCACGCCCGCTTGCGCTGCCCCTCTCACGCCCGCTTGCGCTGCCCCTCTCACGCCCGCTTGCGCTGCCCCTCTCACGCCCGCTTGCGCTGCCCCTCTCACGCCCGCTTGCGCTGCCCCTCTCACGCCCGCTTGCGCTGCCCCTCTCACGCCCGCTTGCGCTGCCCCTCTCACTCCCGCTTGCGCTGCCCCTCTCACTCCCGCTTGCGCTGCCCCTCTCACTCCCGCTTGCGCTGCCCCTCTCACTCCCGCTTGCGCTACCCCTCTCACTGCTGCGTAAGCTGCCCCTCTCACTCCTGCTTACCCTGCCCCTCTCACTCCTGCTTACCCTGCCCCTCTCACTCCTGCTTACCCTGCCCCTCTCACTCCTGCTTACCCTGCCCCTCTCACTCCTGCTGCCCCTGCCCCTCTCACTCCTGCTGCCCCTGCCCCTCTCACTCCTGCTTACCCTGCCCCTCTCACTCCTGCTTACCCTGCCCCTCTCACTCCTGCTTACCCTGCCCCTCTCACTCCTGCTTACCCTGCCCCTCTCACTCCTGCTTACCCTGCCCCTCTCACTCCTGCTTACCCTGCCCCTCTCACTCCTGCTTACCCTGCCCCTCTCACTCCTGCTTACCCTGCCCCTCTCACTCCTGCTTACCCTGCCCCTCTCACTCCTGCTTACCCTGCCCCTCTCACTCCTGCTGACCCTGCCCCTCTCACTCCTGCTGACCCTGCCCCTCTCACTCCTGCTTACGCTGCGCTCTCACTCCTGCTTACGCTGCCCTACTCACTCCTGCTTACGACGCCCCTCTCACTCCTGCGCACGCTGCCCCTCTCACTCCTGCGCACGCTGCCGCTCTCACTCCTGCGCATGCTGCCCCTCTCACTCCCGCTTATGCTGCCCCTCTCACTCCCGCTTGCGCTGCCCCTCTCACTCCTGCTTGCGCTACCCCTCTCACTGCTGCATTAGCTGCCCCTCTCACTCCTAGCTAAGCTGCCGCTCTCACTCCTGCATAAGCATCCTCTCTCACTCATGCTTACGCTGCCCCTCTCACTCCTGCTTGCGCTACACGTCTCACTGCTGCATAAGCTGCCCCTCTCACTCCTGCTTACCGTGCGCCTCTCACTCCTGCTTACTCTGCGCTCTCACTCCTGCTTACGATGCGCCTCTCAGTCCTGCTAACCCTGCCCCTCTCACTCCACCTTGCGCGGCCCCTCTCACTCCTGCGCTGCCCCTCTCACTCCTGCGCATGCTGCCCCTCTCACTCCTACGCACGCTGCCCCTCTCACTCCCGCTTACGCTGCCCCTCTCACTCCTGCTTACGCTGCCCCACTCACTGCTGCTTACGATGCGCCTCTCGGTCCTGCTTACGCTGCCCCTCTCACTCCCGCTTGCGCTGCCCCTCTCACTCCTGCTTGCGCTATCCCTCTCACTGCTGCTTTAGCTGCCCCTCTCACTGCTTCTTACTCTGCCCCTCTCCCTCCTGCTTACGCTGCGCTCTCACTCCTGCATAAGCTGCCCCTCTCACTCCTGCTTACGCTGCCCCACTCACTGCTGCTTACGATGCGCCTCTCGGTCCTGCTTACGCTGCCCCTCTCACTCCCGCTTGCGCTGCCCCTCTCACTCCTGCTTGCGCTATCCCTCTCACTGCTGCTTTAGCTGCCCCTCTCACTGCTTCTTACTCTGCCCCTCTCCCTCCTGCTTACGCTGCGCTCTCACTCCTGCATAAGCTGCCCCTCTCACTCCTGCTTACGCTGCCCCTCTCAGTCCTGCTTATGGTGCCCCTCTCACTGCTGCATTAGCTGCCCATCTCACTTCTGCTTACGCTGCCCCACTCACTCCTGCTTATGCTGCCCCTCTCACTCCTGCATACGCTGCCCCTCTCACTCCTGCATACGCCGCCCCTCTCACTCCTGCATACGCCGCCCCTCTCACTCCTGCTTACGCTGCCCCGCTCACTCCTGCTGACGCTGCCCCTCTCACTCCTGCTTACGCTGCCCCTCTCACTCCTGCTTACGCTGCCCCTCTCACTCCTGCTTACGCTGCCCCTCTCACTCCTGCTTACGCTGCCCCTCTCACTCCTGCTTACGCTGCCCTACTCACTCCTGCTTACGATGCGCCTCTCAGTCCTGCTAACGCTGTCCCTCTAATTCCTGCGCACGCTGCCCCTCTCACTCCTGCTTGCGCTGCCCATCTCACTCCTGCGCATGCTGCCCCTCTCACTCCCGCGCACGCTGCCCCTCTCACTCCCGCTTACGCTGCCCCTCTCACTTCTGCTTACGCTGCCCCTCTCACTGCTGCATAAGCTGCCCCTCTCACTGCTGCATAAGCTGCCCCTCTCACTCCTGCTTACCCTGCCCCTCTCACTCCTGCTTACGCTGCCCGACTCACTCCTGCTTATGATGTGCCTCTCCGTCCTGCTAACGCTGCCCCTCTCACTCCTGCTTACCCTGCCCCACTCGCTCCTGCTTACGCTGCCCCTCTCACTCATACTCAAGCTGCCCCTCTAATTTCTGGTTACGCAGCCCCTCTCACTTCTGCTTACGCAGCCCCTCTCACTTCTGTTTACGCTGCCCCACTCACTCCTGCTTACGCCGCCCCTCTCACTCTTGCTTACGCCGCTCCTCTCACTCCTGCTTACGTTGCCCCTCTCACTCCTGCTTACGCTGCCCCTCTCACTCCTGATTACGCTGCCCCTCTCACTCCTGCTTACGCTGCCCCTCTCACTCCTGCTTACGCTGCCCCTCTCACTCCTGCTTACGCTGCCCCTCTCACTCCTGCTTACGCTGCCCCTCTCACTCCTGCTTACGCTGCCCCTCTCACTCCTGCTTACGCTGCCCCTCTCACTCCTGCTTACGCCGCCCCTCTCACACCTGCTTACGCTGCCACTCTCACTCCTGCTTACGCTGCCCCTCTCACTCCTGCTGACGCTTCGCTACTCACTCGTGCCTGCGATGCGCCTCTCAGTCGGGCTAACGCTGCCCCTCTCACTCCTGCCCCCGCTGCCCCTCTCACTCCTGCTTACGCCGCCCCTCTCACTCCTGCTTACGCTGCCCCTCTCACTCCTGCTTACGCTGCCCCTCTCACTCCTGCATAAGATGCCCCCTCACTCCTGCATAAAATGCCCCTCTCACTCCTGCTTATGCCGCCCCTCTCACTCCTGCTTACGCCGCCCCTCTCACTCCTGCTTACGATGCGCCTCTCACTCCTGCTTACGATGCGCCTCTCACTCCTGCTTACGCTGTCCCTCTCACTCCACCTTGCGCTGCCCCCCTCACTCCTGCGCACGCTGCCCATCTCACTCGTGCTCGCGCTGCCCATCTCACTCCTGCGCATGCTGCCCCTCTCACTCCCGCACACGCTGGCCCTCTCACTCCCGCTTACGCTGCCCCTCTCACTCCTGCTTGCACTACCCCTCTCACTGCTGCATAAGCTGCCCCTCTCACTCCTGCTTACCCTGCCCCTCTCACTCCTGCTTACGCTGCGCTCTCACTCCTGCTTACGCTGCCCTACTCACTCCTGCTAACGCTGCCCCTCTCACTCCTGCTTTCGCCGCCCCTCTCACTCCTGCATAACAGCCCCTCTCGATCCTGCATACGCTGCCCCTCTCACTACTGCTTATGCTGCCCCTCTCACTCCTGCGCATGCTGCCCCTCTCACTCCCGCGCACGCTGCCCCTCTCACTCCCGCGCACGCTGCCCCTCTCACTCCTGCTTGCGCTGCCCATCTCACTCCTGCGCACGCTGACACTCTCACTCCTGCGCACGCTGCCCCTCGCACTCCCGCTTACGCTGCCCCTCTCATTCCTGCTTACGCTGCCCCTCTCACTGGTGCTTACGATGCGCCTCTCGGTCCTGCTTACGCTGCCCCACTCACTCCTGCGCATCCCGCCCCTCTCACTCCTGCTTACGCTGCTCCTCTCACTCCTGCTTACGCTGCCTACTCACTCCTGCTTACGCTGCTCCTCTCACTCCTGCTTACGCTGCCCCTCTCACTGCTGCATAAGCTGCCCCTCTCACTCCTGCTTATGCCGCCCCTCTCACTCCTGCTTACGCTGCTCCTCTCACTCCTGCTTACGCTGCCCCTCTCACTCCTGCTTACGCTCCGCTACTCACACCTGCCTACGATGCGCCTCTCAGTCCTGCTAACGCTGCCCCTCTCACTCCTGCGCATGCTGCCCCTCTCACTCCTGCTTGCGCTGCCCATCTCACTGCTGCGCACGCTGCCCATCTCACTCCTGCTTACCCTGCCCCTCTCACTCCTGCTTACGCTGCCCTACTCACTCCTGCTTACGCTGCCCCTCTCACTCGTGCTTACGCTGCCCCTCTCACTCCTGCTTGCGCTACCCGTCTCACTGCTGCAGAAGCTGCCCCTCTCACTCCTCCTTGCGCTGCCCCTCTCACACCTGCGCATGCTGCCCCTCTCACCCCTGCGCACGCTGCCCCTCTCACTCCCGCTTACGCTGCCCCTCTCACTCCTGCTTACGCTGCCCCTCTCACTCCCGCTTACGCTGCCCCTCTCACTCCTGCTTGCGCTATCCCTCTCCCTGCTGCATTAGCTGGCCCTCTCACTGCTTCTTACTCTGCCCCTCTCCCTCCTGCTTACGCTGCGCTCTCACTCCTGCATCAGCTGCCCCTCTCACTCCTGCCTCAGCTGCCCCTCTCACACCTGCATAAGCATCCCCTCTCACTCATGCTTAAGCTGCCCCTCTAACGTCTGCTTACGCAGCCCCCTCTCACTCCTGCCGAAGCTGCCCCTCTCACTCCTGCCGAAGCTGCCCCTCTCACACCTGCATAAGCATCCCCTCTCACTCATGCATCAGCTGCCCCGGTAACTTCTGCTTAAGCAGCCCCTCTCACTTCTGCTTACGTTGCCCCTCTCACTCCTGCTCACGCTGCCCCTCTCACTCCTGCGCACGCTGCCCCTCTCACTCCTGCTTGCGCTGCCCCTCTCACTCCTGCGCACGCTGCCCCTCTCACTCCTGCGCTCGCTGCCCCTCTCACTCCTGCGCTCGCTGCCCCTCTCACTCCCGCTTACGCTGCCCCTCTCATTCCTGCTTACGCTGCCCCACTCACTCCTGTGCATGCTGCCCCTCTCACACCCCCTTGCACTGCCCCTCTCACTCCTGCTTGCGGTACCCCTCTCACTGCTGCATAAGCTGCCCCTCTCACTCCTGCTTACCCTGCCCCTCTCACTCCTGCTTACGCTGTGCTCTCACTCCTGCTTACGCTGCCCTACTCACTGCTGCTTACGATGCGCCTCTCAGTCCTGCTAACGCTGCCCCACTCACTCCTGCGCATGCTGCCCCTCTCACTCCCGCTTGCGCTGCCCCTCTCACTCCTGCTTGCGCGACCCCTCTCACTGCTGCATGAGCTGCCCCTTTCACTCCTGGCTAAGTTGCCGCTCTCACACCTGCATCAGCATGCCCTCTCACTCATGCATAAGCTGCCCCTCTAACTTCTGCTTACGCAGCCCCTCTCACTTCTGGTTACGCAGCCCCTCTCACTTCTGTTTACGCTGCCCCTCTCACTCCTGCTTACGCCGCCCCTCTCACTCTTGCTTACGCTGCTCCTCTCACTCCTGCTTACGTTGCCCCTCTCACTCCTGCTTACGCTGCCCCTCTCACTCCTGCTTACGCTGCCCCCTCACTCCTGCTTACGCTGCCCCCTCACTCCTGCTTACGCTGCCCCCTCACTCCTGCTTACGCTGCCCCCTCACTCCTGCTTACGCTGCCCCCTCACTCCTGCTTACGCTGCGCGACTCACTCCTGCCTACGATGCGCCTCTCAGTCCTGCGCACGCTGCCCCTCTCACTCCTGCGCACGCTGCCCCTCGCACTCCCGCTTACGCTGCCCCTCTCATTCCTGCTTACGGTGCCCCTCTCATTCCTGCTTACGATGCGCCTCTCGGTCCTGCTTACGCTGCCCCACTCACTCCTGCGCAGGCTGCCCCTCTCACTCCCGCTTGCGCTGCCCCTCTCACTCCCGCTTGCGCTACCCCTCTCACTGCTGCATAAGCTGCCCCTCTCACTCCTGCTTACCCTGCCCCTCTCACTCCTGCTTGCGCTACCCCTCTCACTGCTGCATAAGCTGCCCCTCTCACTCCTGCTTACCCTGCCCCTCTCACTCCTGCTTACGCTGCGCTCTCACTCCTGCTTACGCTGCCTACTCACTCCTGCTTACGCTGCTCCTCTCACTCCTGCTTACGCTGCCCCTCTCACTGCTGCATAAGCTGCCCCTCTCACTGCTGCTTATGCCGCCCCTCTCACTGCTGCTTACGCTGCCCCGCTCACTCCTGCTTACGCTGCGCTTCTCACTCCTGCCTACAATGCGCCTCTCAGTCCTGCTAACGCTGTCTCTCTCACTCCTGCGCACGCTGCCCCTCTCACTCCTGCTTGCGTTGCCCCTCTCACTCCTGCGTACGCTGCCCCTCTCACTCCTGCTTACGCTGCCCCACTCACTGCTGCTTACGATGCGCCTCTCGGTCCTGCTTACGCTGCCCCTCTCATTCCCGCTTGCGCTGCCCCTCTCACTCCTGCTTGCGCTATCCCTCTCACTGCTGCTTTAGCTGCCCCTCTCACTGCTTCTTACTCTGCCCCTCTCCCTCCTGCTTACGCTGCGCTCTCACTCCTGCATAAGCTGCCCCTCTCACTCCTGCTGACGCTGCCCCTCTCACACCTGCTTATGGTGCCCCTCTCACTGCTGCATTCGCTGCCCATCTCACTTCTGCTTACGCTGCCCCACTCACTCCTGCTTATGCTGCCCCACTCACTCCTGCATACGCTGCCCCTCTCACTCCTGCTTACGCCGCCCCTCTCACTCCTGCTTACGCCGCCCCTCTCACTCCTGCGCACGCTGCCCCTCTCACTCCTGCGCACGCTGCCCCTCTCACTCCTGCTTACGCTGCCCTACTCACTCCTGCTTACGATGCGCCTCTCAGTCCTGCTAACGCTGTCCCTCTCATTCCTGCGCACGCTGCCCCTCTCACTCCTGCTTACGCTGCCCCTCTCACTCCTGCGCACGCTGCCCCTCTCACTCCTGCGCACGCTGCCCCTCTCACTCCTGCGCACGCTGCCCTACTCACTCCTGCTTACGATGCGCCTCTCAGTCCTGCTAACGCTGTCCCTCTCATTCCTGCGCACGCTGCCCCTCTCACTCCTGCTTGCGCTGCCCATCTCACTCCTGCGCATGCTGCCCCTCTCACTCCCGCGCACGCTGCCCCTCTCACTCCCGCTTACGCTGCCCCTCTCACTTCTGTTTACGCTGCCCCTCTCACTCCTGCTTACGCCGCCCCTCTCACTCTTGCTTACGCTGCTCCTCTCACTCCTGCTTACGTTGCCCCTCTCACTCCTGCTTACGCTGCCCCTCTCACTCCTGCTTACGCTGCCCCCTCACTCCTGCTTACGCTGCCCCCTCACTCCTGCTTACGCTGCCCCCTCACTCCTGCTTACGCTGCCCCCTCACTCCTGCTTACGCTGCCCCCTCACTCCTGCTTACGCTGCCCCCTCACTCCTGCTTACGCTGCGCGACTCACTCCTGCCTACGATGCGCCTCTCAGTCCTGCGCACGCTGCCCCTCTCACTCCTGCGCACGCTGCCCCTCGCACTCCCGCTGACGCTGCCCCTCTCATTCCTGCTTACGGTGCCCCTCTCATTCCTGCTTACGATGCGCCTCTCGGTCCTGCTTACGCTGCCCCACTCACTCCTGCGCAGGCTGCCCCTCTCACTCCCGCTTGCGCTGCCCCTCTCACTCCCGCTTGCGCTACCCCTCTCACTGCTGCATAAGCTGCCCCTCTCACTCCTGCTTACCCTGCCCCTCTCACTCCTGCTTGCGCTACCCCTCTCACTGCTGCATAAGCTGCCCCTCTCACTCCTGCTGACCCTGCCCCTCTCACTCCTGCTTACGCTGCGCTCTCACTCCTGCTTACGCTGCCTACTCACTCCTGCTTACGCTGCTCCTCTCACTCCTGCTTACGCTGCCCCTCTCACTGCTGCAGAAGCTGCCCCTCTCACTGCTGCTTATGCCGCCCCTCTCACTGCTGCTTACGCTGCCCCGCTCACTCCTGCTTACGCTGCGCTTCTCACTCCTGCCTACAATGCGCCTCTCAGTCCTGCTAACGCTGGCTCTCTCACTCCTGCGCACGCTGCCCCTCTCACTCCTGCTTGCGTTGCCCCTCTCACTCCTGCGTACGCTGCCCCTCTCACTCCTGCTTACGCTGCCCCACTCACTGCTGCTTACGATGCGCCTCTCGGTCCTGCTTACGCTGCCCCTCTCATTCCCGCTTGCGCTGCCCCTCTCACTCCTGCTTGCGCTATCCCTCTCACTGCTGCTTTAGCTGCCCCTCTCACTGCTTCTTACTCTGCCCCTCTCCCTCCTGCTTACGCTGCGCTCTCACTCCTGCATAAGCTGCCCCTCTCACTCCTGCTGACGCTGCCCCTCTCACACCTGCTTATGGTGCCCCTCTCACTGCTGCATTCGCTGCCCATCTCACTTCTGCTTACGCTGCCCCACTCACTCCTGCTTATGCTGCCCCACTCACTCCTGCATACGCTGCCCCTCTCACTCCTGCTTACGCCGCCCCTCTCACTCCTGCTTACGCCGCCCCTCTCACTCCTGCGCACGCTGCCCCTCTCACTCCTGCGCACGCTGCCCCTCTCACTCCTGCTTACGCTGCCCTACTCACTCCTGCTTACGATGCGCCTCTCAGTCCTGCTAACGCTGTCCCTCTCATTCCTGCGCACGCTGCCCCTCTCACTCCTGCTTACGCTGCCCCTCTCACTCCTGCGCACGCTGCCCCTCTCACTCCTGCGCACGCTGCCCCTCTCACTCCTGCGCACGCTGCCCTACTCACTCCTGCTTACGATGCGCCTCTCAGTCCTGCTAACGCTGTCCCTCTCATTCCTGCGCACGCTGCCCCTCTCACTCCTGCTTGCGCTGCCCATCTCACTCCTGCGCATGCTGCCCCTCTCACTCCCGCGCACGCTGCCCCTCTCACTCCCGCTTACGCTGCCCCTCTCACTTCTGCTTGCGCTGCCCCTCTCACTCCTGCTTACGCTGCCCCTCTCACTGCTGCATAAGCTGCCCCTCTCACTCCTGCTTACCCTGCCCCTCTCCCTCCTGCTTACGCTGCCCCTCTCACTCATACTCAAGCTGCCCCTCTAACTTCTGTTTACGCTGCCCCACTCACTCCTGCTTACGCTGCCCCTCTCACTCCTGCTTACGCTGCCCCTCTCACTCCTGCTTACGCTGCCCCTCTCACTCCTGCTTACGCTGCCCCTCTCACTCCTGCTTACGCTGCCCCTCTCACTCCTGCTTACGCTGCCCCTCTCACTCCTGCTTACGCTGCCCCTCTCACTCCTGCTTACGCTGCCCCTCTCACTCCTGCTTACGCTGCCCCTCTCACTCCTGCTTACGCTGCCCCTCTCACTCCTGCTTACGCTGCCCCTCTCACTCCTGCTTACGCTGCCCCTCTCACTCCTGCTTACGCTGCCCCTCTCACTCCTGCTTACGCTGCCCCTCTCACTCCTGCTTACGCTGCCCCTCTCACTCCTGCTTACGCTGCCCCTCTCACTCCTGCTTACGCTGCCCCTCTCACTCCTGCTTACGCTGCCCCTCTCACTCCTGCTTACGCTGCCCCTCTCACTCCTGCTTACGCTGCCCCTCTCACTCCTGCTTACGCTGCCCCTCTAACTCCTGCTTACGCTGCCCCTCTCACTCCTGCTTACGCCGCCCCTCTCACACCTGCTTACGCTGCCACTCTCACTCCTGCTTACGCCGCGCCTCTCACTCCTGCTTACGCTGGCCCTCTCCTGCTTACGCTGCCCCTCTCACTCCTGCTGACGCTTCGCTACTCACTCGTGCCTGCGATGCGCCTCTCAGGCGGGCTAACGCTGCCCCTCTCACTCCTGCCCGCGCTGCCCCTCTCACTGCTGCTTGCGCTGCCCCTCTCACTCTTGCGCACGCTGCCCCTCTCACTCTTGCGCACGCTGCCCCTCTCACTCCTGCGCACGCTGCCCCTCTCACTCCTGCGCACGCTGCCCCTCTCACTCCTGCGCACGCTGCCCCTCTCACTCCTGCGCACGCTGCCCCTCTCACTCCTGCGCACGCTGCCCCTCTCACTCCTGCGCACGCTGCCCCTCTCACTCCTGCGCACGCTGCCCCTCTCACTCCTGCGCACGCTGCCCCTCTCACTCCTGCGCACGCTGCCCCTCTCACTCCTGCGCACGCTGCCCCTCTCACTCCTGCGCACGCTGCCCCTCTCACTCCTGCGCACGCTGCCCCTCTCACTCCTGCGCACGCTGCCCCTCTCACTCCTGCGCACGCTGCCCCTCTCACTCCTGCGCACGCTGCCCCTCTCACTCCTGCGCACGCTGCCCCTCTCACTCCTGCGCACGCTGCCCCTCTCACTCCTGCGCACGCTGCCCCTCTCACTCCTGCTTACGCTGCCCTACTCACTCCTGCTTACGATGCGCCTCTCAGTCCTGCTAACGCTGTCCCTCTCATTCCTGCGCACGCTGCCCCTCTCACTCCTGCGCACGCTGCCCCTCTCACTCATGCGCACGCTGCCCCTCTCACTCCTGCGCGCGCTGCCCCTCTCACTCCTGCGCGCGCTGCCCCTCTCACTCCTGCGCGCGCTGCCCCTCTCACTCCTGCGCGCGCTGCCCCTCTCACTCCTGCGCGCGCTGCCCCTCTCACTCCTGCGCGCGCTGCCCCTCTCACTCCTGCGCGCGCTGCCCCTCTCACTCCTGCGCGCGCTGCCCCTCTCACTCCTGCGCGCGCTGCCCCTCTCACTCCTGCGCGCGTTGCCCCTCTCACTCCTGCGCGCGCTGCCCCTCTCACTCCTGCGCGCGCTGCCCCTCTCACTCCTGCGCGCGCTGCCCCTCTCACTCCTGCGCGCGCTGCCCCTCTCACTCCTGCGCGCGCTGCCCCTCTCACTCCTGCGCGCGCTGCCCCTCTCACTCCTGCGCGCGCTGCCCCTCTCACTCCTGCGCGCGCTGCCCCTCTCACTCCTGCGCGCGCTGCCCCTCTCACTCCTGCGCGCGCTGCCCCTCTCACTCCTGCGCGCGCTGCCCCTCTCACTCCTGCGCGCGCTGCCCCTCTCACTCCTGCGCGCGCTGCCCCTCTCACTCCTGCTTGCGCTACCCCGCTCACTGCAGCATTAGCTGCCCCTCTCACTCCCGCTTGCGCTGCCCCTCTCACTCCTGCTTACGCTGCGCTCCCACTCCTGCATAAGCTGCCCCTCTCACTCCTGCATAAGCTGCCCCTCTCACTCCTGCATAAGCTGCCCCTCTCACTCCTGCATAAGCTGCCCCTCTCACTCCTGCATAAGCTGCCCCTCTCACTCCTGCATAAGCTGCCCCTCTCCCTCCTGCATAAGCTGCCCCTCTCACTCCTGCATAAGCTGCCCCTCTCACTCCTGCATAAGCTGCCCCTCTCACTCCTGCATAAGCTGCCCCTCTCACTCCTGCATAAGCTGCCCCTCTCACTCCTGCATAAGCTGCCCCTCTCACTCCTGCATAAGCTGCCCCTCTCACTCCTGCATAAGCTGCCCCTCTCACTCCTGCAAAAGCTGCCCCTCTCACTCCTGCATAAGCTGCCCCTCTCACTCCTGCATAAGCTGCCCCTCTCACTCCTGCATAAGCTGCCCCTCTCACTCCTGCATAAGCTGCCCCTCTCACTCCTGCATAAGCTGCCCCTCTCACTCCTGCATAAGCTGCCCCTCTCACTCCTGCATAAGCTGCCCCTCTCACTCCTGCATAAGCTGCCCCTCTCACTCCTGCATAAGCTGCCCCTCTCACTCCTGCATAAGCTGCCCCTCTCACTCCTGCATAAGCTGCCCCTCTCACTCCTGCATAAGCTGCCCCTCTCACTCCTGCATAAGCTGCCCCTCTCACTCCTGCATAAGCTGCCCCTCTCACTCCTGCATAAGCTGCCCCTCTCACTCCTGCATAAGCTGCCCCTCTCACTCCTGCATAAGCTGCCCCTCTCACTCCTGCATAAGCCGCCCCTCTCACTCCTGCATAAGCTGCCCCTCTCACTCCTGCATAAGCTGCCCCCCTCACTCCTGCATAAGCTGCCCCTCTCACTGCTGCATAAGCTGCCCATCTCACTCCTGCTTACGCCGCCCCTCTCACTCCTGCTTACGCCGCCCCTCTCACTCCTGCTTACGCTGCCCCTCTCACTCCTGCTAATGCTGCCCCTCTCACTGCTGCTTACGCTGCCCCCTCACTGCTGCATAAGCTGCCCTCTCACTCCCGCTTACGCTGCCCCTCTCACTCCTGCTTACGGTGCCCCACTCACTGCTGCTTACGATGTGCCTCTCGGTCCTGCTTCCGCTGCCACTCTCACTCCTGCGCATGCTGCCCCTCTCACTCCCGCTTGCGTTGCCCCTCTCACTCCTGCTTGCGCTACCCCTCTCACTGCTGCATTAGCTGCCCCTCTCCCTCCTGCTTACGCTGCGCTCTCACTCCTGCATAAGCATCCCTTCTCACTCATGCATAAGCTGCCCCTCTAACGTCTGCTGACGCACCCCCTCTCACTTCTGCTTACGCTGCCCCTCTCACTTCTGCTTACGCTGCCCCTCTCACTCCTGCGCACGCTGCCCCTCTCACTCCTGCGCACGCTGCCCCACTCACTCCTGCGCACGCTGCCCCTCTCACTCCCGCTGATGCTGCCCCTCTCACTCCTGCTTACACTGCCCCACTCACTCCTGCTAATGCTGCCCCTCTCACTCCTGCTAATGCTGCCCCTCTCACTGCTGCATAAGCTGCCCATCTCACTCCTGCTTACGCCGCCGCTCTCACTCCTGCTAACGCCGCCCCTCTCACTCCTGCTTACGCTGCCCCCTCACTGCTGCATAAGCTGCCCCTCTCACTCCTGCTTGCACTGCCCCTCTCACACCTGCGCACGCTTCCCCTCTCACTCCTGCTTACGCTGCCCCTCTCACTCCCGCTTCCGCTGCCCCTCTCACTCCTGCTTACGCTGCCCCACTCACGGCTGCTTACGATGTGCCTCTCGCTCCTGCATAAGCTGCCCCTCTCGCTCCTGCAGAAGCTGCCCCTCTCGCTCCTGCATAAGCTGCCCCTCTCGCTCCTGCATAAGCTGCCCCTCTCGCTCCTGCATAAGCTGCCCCTCTCGCTCCTGCATAAGCTGCCCCTCTCGCTCCTGCATAAGCTGCCCCTCTCGCTCCTGCATAAGCTGCCCCTCTCGCTCCTGCATAAGCTGCCCCTCTCGCTCCTGCATAAGCTGCCCCTCTCGCTCCTGCATAAGCTGCCCCTCTCGCTCCTGCATAAGCTGCCCCTCTCGCTCCTGCATAAGCTGCCCCTCTCGCTCCTGCATAAGCTGCCCCTCTCGCTCCTGCTTGCACTGCCCCTCTCACACCTGCGCACGCTTCCCCTCTCACTCCTGCTTACGCTGCCCCTCTCACTCCCGCTTACGCTGCCCCTCTCACTCCTGCTTACGCTGCCCCACTCACGGCTGCTTACGATGTGCCTCTCGGTCCTGCTTCCGCTGCCCCTCTCACTCCCGCTTGCGCTGCCCCTCCCCTCTCACTCCTGCTTGCGCTACCCCTCTCACTGCTGCATTAGCTGCCCCTCTCACTCCTGCTTACTCTGCCCCTCTCCCTCCTGCTTGCGCTGCGCTCTCACTCCTGCATAAGAGTGAGAGGGGCAGCCCCTCTCGCTCCTGCAGAAGCTGCCCCTCTCGCTCCTGCAGAAGCTGCCCCTCTCGCTCCTGCAGAAGCTGCCCCTCTCGCTCCTGCAGAAGCTGCCCCTCTCGCTCCTGCAGAAGCTGCCCCTCTCGCTCCTGCAGAAGCTGCCCCTCTCGCTCCTGCAGAAGCTGCGCCTCTCGCTCCTGCAGAAGCTGCCCCTCTCGCTCCTGCAGAAGCTGCCCCTCTCGCTCCTGCAGAAGCTGCCACTCTCGCTCCTGCAGAAGCTGCCCCTCTCGCTCCTGCAGAAGCTGCCCCTCTCGCTCCTGCAGAAGCTGCCCCTCTCGCTCCTGCAGAAGCTGCCCCTCTCGCTCCTGCAGAAGCTGCCCCTCTCGCTCCTGCAGAAGCTGCCCCTCTCGCTCCTGCAGAAGCTGCCCCTCTCGCTCCTGCAGAAGCTGCCCCTCTCGCTCCTGCAGAAGCTGCCCCTCTCGCTCCTGCAGAAGCTGCCCCTCTCGCTCCTGCAGAAGCTGCCCCTCTCGCTCCTGCATAAGCTGCCCCTCTCGCTCCTGCATAAGCTGCCCCTCTCGCTCCTGCATAAGCTGCCCCTCTCGCTCCTGCAGAAGCTGCCCCTCTCGCTCCTGCAGAAGCTGCCCCTCTCGCTCCTGCAGAAGCTGCCCCTCTCGCTCCTGCAGAAGCTGCCCCTCTCGCTCCTGCAGAAGCTGCCCCTCTCGCTCCTGCAGAAGCTGCCCCTCTCGCTCCTGCAGAAGCTGCCCCTCTCGCTCCTGCAGAAGCTGCCCCTCTCGCTCCTGCAGAAGCTGCCCCTCTCGCTCCTGCAGAAGCTGCCCCTCTCGCTCCTGCAGAAGCTGCCCCTCTCGCTCCTGCAGAAGCTGCCCCTCTCGCTCCTGCAGAAGCTGCCCCTCTCGCTCCTGCAGAAGCTGCCCCTCTCGCTCCTGCAGAAGCTGCCCCTCTCGCTCCTGCAGAAGCTGCCCCTCTCGCTCCTGCAGAAGCTGCCCCTCTCGCTCCTGCAGAAGCTGCCCCTCTCGCTCCTGCAGAAGCTGCCCCTCTCGCTCCTGCAGAAGCTGCCCCTCCCACTCCTGCATAAGCTGCCCCTCTCACTCCTGCATAAGCTGCCCCTCTCACTCCTGCGTAAGCTGCCCCTCTCACTCCTGCATAAGCTGCCCCTCTCACTCCTGCATAAGCTGCCCCTCTCACTCCTGCATAAGCTGCCCCTCTCCCTCCTGCATAAGCTGCCCCTCTCACTCCTGCATAAGCTGCCCCTCTCACTCCTGCATAAGCTGCCCCTCTCACTCCTGCATAAGCTGCCCCTCTCACTCCTGCATAAGCTGCCCCTCTCACTCCTGCATAAGCTGCCCCTCTCACTCCTGCATAAGCTGCCCCTCTCACTCCTGCATAAGCTGCCCCTCTCACTCCTGCAAAAGCTGCCCCTCTCACTCCTGCATAAGCTGCCCCTCTCACTCCTGCATAAGCTGCCCCTCTCACTCCTGCATAAGCTGCCCCTCTCACTCCTGCATAAGCTGCCCCTCTCACTCCTGCATAAGCTGCCCCTCTCACTCCTGCATAAGCTGCCCCTCTCACTCCTGCATAAGCTGCCCCTCTCACTCCTGCATAAGCTGCCCCTCTCACTCCTGCATAAGCTGCCCCTCTCACTCCTGCATAAGCTGCCCCTCTCACTCCTGCATAAGCTGCCCCTCTCACTCCTGCATAAGCTGCCCCTCTCACTCCTGCATAAGCTGCCCCTCTCACTCCTGCATAAGCTGCCCCTCTCACTCCTGCATAAGCTGCCCCTCTCACTCCTGCATAAGCCGCCCCTCTCACTCCTGCATAAGCTGCCCCTCTCACTCCTGCATAAGCTGCCCCCCTCACTCCTGCATAAGCTGCCCCTCTCACTGCTGCATAAGCTGCCCATCTCACTCCTGCTTACGCCGCCCCTCTCACTCCTGCTTACGCCGCCCCTCTCACTCCTGCTTACGCTGCCCCTCTCACTCCTGCTAATGCTGCCCCTCTCACTGCTGCTTACGCTGCCCCCTCACTGCTGCATAAGCTGCCCTCTCACTCCCGCTTACGCTGCCCCTCTCACTCCTGCTTACGGTGCCCCACTCACTGCTGCTTACGATGTGCCTCTCGGTCCTGCTTCCGCTGCCACTCTCACTCCTGCGCATGCTGCCCCTCTCACTCCCGCTTGCGTTGCCCCTCTCACTCCTGCTTGCGCTACCCCTCTCACTGCTGCATTAGCTGCCCCTCTCCCTCCTGCTTACGCTGCGCTCTCACTCCTGCATAAGCATCCCTTCTCACTCATGCATAAGCTGCCCCTCTAACGTCTGCTGACGCACCCCCTCTCACTTCTGCTTACGCTGCCCCTCTCACTTCTGCTTACGCTGCCCCTCTCACTCCTGCGCACGCTGCCCCTCTCACTCCTGCGCACGCTGCCCCACTCACTCCTGCGCACGCTGCCCCTCTCACTCCCGCTGATGCTGCCCCTCTCACTCCTGCTTACACTGCCCCACTCACTCCTGCTAATGCTGCCCCTCTCACTCCTGCTAATGCTGCCCCTCTCACTGCTGCATAAGCTGCCCATCTCACTCCTGCTTACGCCGCCGCTCTCACTCCTGCTAACGCCGCCCCTCTCACTCCTGCTTACGCTGCCCCCTCACTGCTGCATAAGCTGCCCCTCTCACTCCTGCTTGCACTGCCCCTCTCACACCTGCGCACGCTTCCCCTCTCACTCCTGCTTACGCTGCCCCTCTCACTCCCGCTTCCGCTGCCCCTCTCACTCCTGCTTACGCTGCCCCACTCACGGCTGCTTACGATGTGCCTCTCGCTCCTGCATAAGCTGCCCCTCTCGCTCCTGCAGAAGCTGCCCCTCTCGCTCCTGCATAAGCTGCCCCTCTCGCTCCTGCATAAGCTGCCCCTCTCGCTCCTGCATAAGCTGCCCCTCTCGCTCCTGCATAAGCTGCCCCTCTCGCTCCTGCATAAGCTGCCCCTCTCGCTCCTGCATAAGCTGCCCCTCTCGCTCCTGCATAAGCTGCCCCTCTCGCTCCTGCATAAGCTGCCCCTCTCGCTCCTGCTTGCACTGCCCCTCTCACACCTGCGCACGCTTCCCCTCTCACTCCTGCTTACGCTGCCCCTCTCACTCCCGCTTACGCTGCCCCTCTCACTCCTGCTTACGCTGCCCCACTCACGGCTGCTTACGATGTGCCTCTCGGTCCTGCTTCCGCTGCCCCTCTCACTCCCGCTTGCGCTGCCCCTCCCCTCTCACTCCTGCTTGCGCTACCCCTCTCACTGCTGCATTAGCTGCCCCTCTCACTCCTGCTTACTCTGCCCCTCGCCCTCCTGCTTGCGCTGCGCTCTCACTCCTGCATAAGAGTGAGAGGGGCAGCCCCTCTCGCTCCTGCAGAAGCTGCCCCTCTCGCTCCTGCAGAAGCTGCCCCTCTCGCTCCTGCAGAAGCTGCCCCTCTCGCTCCTGCAGAAGCTGCCCCTCTCGCTCCTGCAGAAGCTGCCCCTCTCGCTCCTGCAGAAGCTGCCCCTCTCGCTCCTGCAGAAGCTGCGCCTCTCGCTCCTGCAGAAGCTGCCCCTCTCGCTCCTGCAGAAGCTGCCCCTCTCGCTCCTGCAGAAGCTGCCACTCTCGCTCCTGCAGAAGCTGCCCCTCTCGCTCCTGCAGAAGCTGCCCCTCTCGCTCCTGCAGAAGCTGCCCCTCTCGCTCCTGCAGAAGCTGCCCCTCTCGCTCCTGCAGAAGCTGCCCCTCTCGCTCCTGCAGAAGCTGCCCCTCTCGCTCCTGCAGAAGCTGCCCCTCTCGCTCCTGCAGAAGCTGCCCCTCTCGCTCCTGCAGAAGCTGCCCCTCTCGCTCCTGCATAAGCTGCCCCTCTCGCTCCTGCATAAGCTGCCCCTCTCGCTCCTGCATAAGCTGCCCCTCTCGCTCCTGCATAAGCTGCCCCTCTCGCTCCTGCAGAAGCTGCCCCTCTCGCTCCTGCAGAAGCTGCCCCTCTCGCTCCTGCAGAAGCTGCCCCTCTCGCTCCTGCAGAAGCTGCCCCTCTCGCTCCTGCAGAAGCTGCCCCTCTCGCTCCTGCAGAAGCTGCCCCTCTCGCTCCTGCAGAAGCTGCCCCTCTCGCTCCTGCAGAAGCTGCCCCTCTCGCTCCTGCAGAAGCTGCCCCTCTCGCTCCTGCAGAAGCTGCCCCTCTCGCTCCTGCAGAAGCTGCCCCTCTCGCTCCTGCAGAAGCTGCCCCTCTCGCTCCTGCAGAAGCTGCCCCTCTCGCTCCTGCAGAAGCTGCCCCTCTCGCTCCTGCAGAAGCTGCCCCTCTCGCTCCTGCAGAAGCTGCCCCTCTCGCTCCTGCAGAAGCTGCCCCTCTCGCTCCTGCAGAAGCTGCCCCTCTCGCTCCTGCAGAAGCTGCCCCTCTCGCTCCTGCAGAAGCTGCCCCTCTCGCTCCTGCAGAAGCTGCCCCTCTCGCTCCTGCAGAAGCTGCCCCTCTCGCTCCTGCAGAAGCTGCCCCTCTCGCTCCTGCAGAAGCTGCCCCTCTCGCTCCTGCAGAAGCTGCCCCTCTCGCTCCTGCAGAAGCTGCCCCTCTCGCTCCTGCATAAGCTGCCCCTCTCGCTCCTGCATAAGCTGCCCCTCTCGCTCCTGCATAAGCTGCCCCTCTCGCTCCTGCATAAGCTGCCCCTCTCGCTCCTGCATAAGCTGCCCCTCTCGCTCCTGCATAAGCTGCCCCTCTCGCTCCTGCATAAGCTGCCCCTCTCGCTCCTGCATAAGCTGCCCCTCTCGCTCCTGCATAAGCTGCCCCTCTCGCTCCTGCATAAGCTGCCCCTCTCGCTCCTGCATAAGCTGCCCCTCTCGCTCCTGCATAAGCTGCCCCTCTCGCTCCTGCATAAGCTGCCCCTCTCGCTCCTGCATAAGCTGCCCCTCTCGCTCCTGCATAAGCTGCCCCTCTCGCTCCTGCATAAGCTGCCCCTCTCGCTCCTGCATAAGCTGCCCCTCTCGCTCCTGCATAAGCTGCCCCTCTCGCTCCTGCATAAGCTGCCCCTCTCGCTCCTGCATAAGCTGCCCCTCTCGCTCCTGCATAAGCTGCCCCTCTCGCTCCTGCATAAGCTGCCCCTCTCACTCCTGCATAAGCTGCCCCTCTCACTCCTGCATAAGCTGCCCCTCTCACTCCTGCATGAGCTGCCCCTCTCACTCCTGCATGAGCTGCCCCTCTCACCCCTGCATGAGCTGCCCCTCTCACCCCTGCATGAGCTGCCCCACTCACCCCTGCATGAGCTGCCCCTCTCACCCCTGCATGAGCTGCCCCTCTCACCCCTGCATGAGCTGCCCCTCTCACCCCTGCATGAGCTGCCCCTCTCACCCCTGCATGAGCTGCCCCTCTCACCCCTGCATGAGCTGCCCCTCTCACCCCTGCATGAGCTGCCCCTCTCACCCCTGCATGAGCTGCCCCTCTCACCCCTGCATGAGCTGCCCCTCTCACCCCTGCATGAGCTGCCCCTCTCACCCCTGCATGAGCTGCCCCTCTCACACCTGCATGAGCTGCCCCTCTCACACCTGCATGAGCTGCCCCTCTCACTCCTGCATGAGCTGCCCCTCTCACTCCTGCATGAGCTGCCCCTCTCACTCCTGCATGAGCTGCCCCTCTCACTCCAGCATGAGCTGCCCCTCTCACTCCTGCATGAGCTGCCCCTCTCACTCCTGCATGAGCTGCCCCTCTCACTCCTGCATGAGCTGCCCCTCTCACTCCTGCATGAGCTGCCCCTCTCACTCCTGCATGAGCTGCCCCTCTCACTCCTGCATGAGCTGCCCCTCTCACTCCTGCATGAGCTGCCCCTCTCACTCCTGCATGAGCTGCCCCTCTCACTCCTGCATGAGCTGCCCCTCTCACTCCTGCATGAGCTGCCCCTCTCACTCCTGCATGAGCTGCCCCTCTCACTCCTGCATAAGCTGCCCCTCTCAATCCTGCATAAGCTGCCCCTCTCACTCCTGCATAAGCTGCCCCTCTCACTCCTGCATAAGCTGCCCCTCTCACTCCTGCATAAGCTGCCCCTCTCACTCCTGCATAAGCTGCCCCTCTCACTCCTGCATAAGCTGCCCCTCTCACTCCTGCATAAGCTGCCCCTCTCACTCCTGCATAAGCTGCCCCTCTCACTCCTGCATAAGCTGCCCCTCTCACTCCTGCATAAGCTGCCCCTCTCACTCCTGCATAAGCTGCCCCTCTCACTCCTGCATAAGCTGCCCCTCTCACTCCTGCATAAGCTGCCCCTCTCACTCCTGCATAAGCTGCCCCTCTCACTCCTGCATAAGCTGCCCCTCTCACTCCTGCATAAGCTGCCCCTCTCACTCCTGCATAAGCTGCCCCTCTCACTCCTGCATAAGCTGCCCCTCTCACTCCTGCATAAGCTGCCCCTCTCACTCCTGCATAAGCTGCCCCTCTCACTCCTGCATAAGCTGCCCCTCTCACTCCTGCATAAGCTGCCCCTCTCACTCCTGCATAAGCTGCCCCTCTCACTCCTGCATAAGCTGCCCCTCTCACTCCTGCATAAGCTGCCCCTCTCACTCCTGCAGAAGCTGCCCCTCTCACTCCTGCAGAAGCTGCCCCTCTCACTCCTGCAGAAGCTGCCCCTCTCACTCCTGCAGAAGCTGCCCCTCTCACTCCTGCAGAAGCTGCCCCTCTCACTCCTGCAGAAGCTGCCCCTCTCACTCCTGCAGAAGCTGCCCCTCTCACTCCTGCAGAAGCTGCCCCTCTCACTCCTGCAGAAGCTGCCCCTCTCACTCCTGCAGAAGCTGCCCCTCTCACTCCTGCAGAAGCTGCCCCTCTCACTCCTGCAGAAGCTGCCCCTCTCACTCCTGCAGAAGCTGCCCCTCTCACTCCTGCATAAGCTGCCCCTCTCACTCCTGCATAAGCTGCCCCTCTCACTCCTGCATAAGCTGCCCCTCTCACTCCTGCATAAGCTGCCCCTCTCACTCCTGCATAAGCTGCCCCTCTCACTCCTGCATAAGCTGCCCCTCTCACTCCTGCATAAGCTGCCCCTCTCACTCCTGCATAAGCTGCCCCTCTCACTCCTGCATAAGCTGCCCCTCTCACTCCTGCATACGCTGCCCCTCTCACTCCTGCATACGCTGCCCCTCTCACTCCTGCATAAGCTGCCCCTCTCACTCCTGCATAAGCTGCCCCTCTCACTCCTGCATAAGCTGCCCCTCTCACTCCTGCATAAGCTGCCCCTCTCACTCCTGCATGAGCTGCCCCTCTCACTCCTGCATGAGCTGCCCCTCTCACTCCTGCATGAGCTGCCCCTCTCACTCCTGCATGAGCTGCCCCTCTCACTCCTGCATGAGCTGCCCCTCTCACTCCTGCATGAGCTGCCCCTCTCACTCCTGCATGAGCTGCCCCTCTCACTCCTGCATGAGCTGCCCCTCTCACTCCTGCATGAGCTGCCCCTCTCACTCCTGCATGAGCTGCCCCACTCACTCCTGCATGAGCTGCCCCTCTCACTCCTGCATAAGCTGCCCCTCTCACTCCTGCATAAGCTGCCCCTCTCACTCCTGCATAAGCTGCCCCTCTCACTCCTGCATAAGCTGCCCCTCTCACTCCTGCATAAGCTGCCCCTCTCACTCCTGCATAAGCTGCCCCTCTCACTCCTGCATAAGCTGCCCCTCTCACTCCTGCATAAGCTGCCCCTCTCACTCCTGCATAAGCTGCCCCTCTCACTCCTGCATAAGCTGCCCCTCTCACTCCTGCATAAGCTGCCCCTCTCACTCCTGCATAAGCTGCCCCTCTCACTCCTGCATAAGCTGCCCCTCTCACTCCTGCATACGCTGCCCCTCTCACTCCTGCATACGCTGCCCCTCTCACTCCTGCATACGCTGCCCCTCTCACTCCTGCATACGCTGCCCCTCTCACTCCTGCATACGCTGCCCCTCTCACTCCTGCATACGCTGCCCCTCTCACCCCTGCATACGCTGCCCCTCTCACTCCTGCATAAGCTGCCCCTCTCACTCCTGCATAAGCTGCCCCTCTCACTCCTGCATAAGCTGCCCCTCTCACTCCTGCATAAGCTGCCCCTCTCACTCCTGCATAAGCTGCCCCTCTCACTCCTGCATAAGCTGCCCCTCTCACTCCTGCATAAGCTGCCCCTCTCACTCCTGCATACGCTGCCCCTCTCACTCCTGCATACGCTGCCCCTCTCACTCCTGCATACGCTGCCCCTCTCACTCCTGCATACGCTGCCCCTCTCACTCCTGCATACGCTGCCCCTCTCACTCCTGCATACGCTGCCCCTCTCACTCCTGCATACGCTGCCCCTCTCACTCCTGCATACGCTGCCCCTCTCACTCCTGCATACGCTGCCCCTCTCACTCCTGCATACGCTGCCCCTCTCACTCCTGCATACGCTGCCCCTCTCACTCCTGCACACGCTGCCCCTCTCACTCCTGCATACGCTGCCCCTCTCACTCCTGCTAATGCTGCCCCTCTCACTGCTGCATAAGCTGCCCATCTCACTCCTGCTTACGCCGCCCCTCTCACTCCTGCTTACGCTGCCCCTCTCACTCCTCCTTACGCTGCCCCTCTCACTCCTGCTTACGCTGCCCCCTCACTGCTGCATAAGCTGCCCTCTCACTCCCGCTTACGCTGCCCCTCTCACTCCTGCTTACGGTGCCCCACTCACTGCTGCTTACGATGTGCCTCTCGGTCCTGCTTCCGCTGCCACTCTCACTCCTGCGCATGCTGCCCCTCTCACTCCCGCTTGCGTTGCCCCTCTCACTCCTGCTTGCGCTACCCCTCTCACTGCTGCCCCTCTCAATCCTGCATAAGCTGCCCCTCTCACTCCTGCATAAGCTGCCCCTCTCACTCCTGCATAAGCTGCCCCTCTCACTCCTGCATAAGCTGCCCCTCTCACTCCTGCATAAGCTGCCCCTCTCACTCCTGCATAAGCTGCCCCTCTCACTCCTGCATAAGCTGCCCCTCTCACTCCTGCATAAGCTGCCCCTCTCACTCCTGCATAAGCTGCCCCTCTCACTCCTGCATAAGCTGCCCCTCTCACTCCTGCATAAGCTGCCCCTCTCACTCCTGCATAAGCTGCCCCTCTCACTCCTGCATAAGCTGCCCCTCTCACTCCTGCATAAGCTGCCCCTCTCACTCCTGCATAAGCTGCCCCTCTCACTCCTGCATAAGCTGCCCCTCTCACTCCTGCATAAGCTGCCCCTCTCACTCCTGCATAAGCTGCCCCTCTCACTCCTGCATAAGCTGCCCCTCTCACTCCTGCATAAGCTGCCCCTCTCACTCCTGCATAAGCTGCCCCTCTCACTCCTGCATAAGCTGCCCCTCTCACTCCTGCATAAGCTGCCCCTCTCACTCCTGCATAAGCTGCCCCTCTCACTCCTGCATAAGCTGCCCCTCTCACTCCTGCATAAGCTGCCCCTCTCACTCCTGCAGAAGCTGCCCCTCTCACTCCTGCAGAAGCTGCCCCTCTCACTCCTGCAGAAGCTGCCCCTCTCACTCCTGCAGAAGCTGCCCCTCTCACTCCTGCAGAAGCTGCCCCTCTCACTCCTGCAGAAGCTGCCCCTCTCACTCCTGCAGAAGCTGCCCCTCTCACTCCTGCAGAAGCTGCCCCTCTCACTCCTGCATAAGCTGCCCCTCTCACTCCTGCATAAGCTGCCCCTCTCACTCCTGCATAAGCTGCCCCTCTCACTCCTGCATAAGCTGCCCCTCTCACTCCTGCATAAGCTGCCCCTCTCACTCCTGCATAAGCTGCCCCTCTCACTCCTGCATAAGCTGCCCCTCTCACTCCTGCATAAGCTGCCCCTCTCACTCCTGCATAAGCTGCCCCTCTCACTCCTGCATAAGCTGCCCCTCTCACTCCTGCATAAGCTGCCCCTCTCACTCCTGCATACGCTGCCCCTCTCACTCCTGCATACGCTGCCCCTCTCACTCCTGCATAAGCTGCCCCTCTCACTCCTGCATAAGCTGCCCCTCTCACTCCTGCATAAGCTGCCCCTCTCACTCCTGCATAAGCTGCCCCTCTCACTCCTGCATAAGCTGCCCCTCTCACTCCTGCATAAGCTGCCCCTCTCACTCCTGCATGAGCTGCCCCTCTCACTCCTGCATGAGCTGCCCCTCTCACTCCTGCATGAGCTGCCCCTCTCACTCCTGCATGAGCTGCCCCTCTCACTCCTGCATGAGCTGCCCCTCTCACTCCTGCATGAGCTGCCCCTCTCACTCCTGCATGAGCTGCCCCTCTCACTCCTGCATGAGCTGCCCCACTCACTCCTGCATGAGCTGCCCCTCTCACTCCTGCATAAGCTGCCCCTCTCACTCCTGCATAAGCTGCCCCTCTCACTCCTGCATAAGCTGCCCCTCTCACTCCTGCATAAGCTGCCCCTCTCACTCCTGCATAAGCTGCCCCTCTCACTCCTGCATAAGCTGCCCCTCTCACTCCTGCATAAGCTGCCCCTCTCACTCCTGCATAAGCTGCCCCTCTCACTCCTGCATAAGCTGCCCCTCTCACTCCTGCATAAGCTGCCCCTCTCACTCCTGCATAAGCTGCCCCTCTCACTCCTGCATAAGCTGCCCCTCTCACTCCTGCATAAGCTGCCCCTCTCACTCCTGCATACGCTGCCCCTCTCACTCCTGCATACGCTGCCCCTCTCACTCCTGCATACGCTGCCCCTCTCACTCCTGCATACGCTGCCCCTCTCACTCCTGCATACGCTGCCCCTCTCACTCCTGCATACGCTGCCCCTCTCACCCCTGCATACGCTGCCCCTCTCACTCCTGCATAAGCTGCCCCTCTCACTCCTGCATAAGCTGCCCCTCTCACTCCTGCATAAGCTGCCCCTCTCACTCCTGCATAAGCTGCCCCTCTCACTCCTGCATAAGCTGCCCCTCTCACTCCTGCATAAGCTGCCCCTCTCACTCCTGCATACGCTGCCCCTCTCACTCCTGCATACGCTGCCCCTCTCACTCCTGCATACGCTGCCCCTCTCACTCCTGCATACGCTGCCCCTCTCACTCCTGCATACGCTGCCCCTCTCACTCCTGCATACGCTGCCCCTCTCACTCCTGCATACGCTGCCCCTCTCACTCCTGCATACGCTGCCCCTCTCACTCCTGCATACGCTGCCCCTCTCACTCCTGCATACGCTGCCCCTCTCACTCCTGCATACGCTGCCCCTCTCACTCCTGCACACGCTGCCCCTCTCACTCCTGCATACGCTGCCCCTCTCACTCCTGCTAATGCTGCCCCTCTCACTGCTGCATAAGCTGCCCATCTCACTCCTGCTTACGCCGCCCCTCTCACTCCTGCTTACGCTGCCCCTCTCACTCCTCCTTACGCTGCCCCTCTCACTCCTGCTTACGCTGCCCCCTCACTGCTGCATAAGCTGCCCTCTCACTCCCGCTTACGCTGCCCCTCTCACTCCTGCTTACGGTGCCCCACTCACTGCTGCTTACGATGTGCCTCTCGGTCCTGCTTCCGCTGCCACTCTCACTCCTGCGCATGCTGCCCCTCTCACTCCCGCTTGCGTTGCCCCTCTCACTCCTGCTTGCGCTACCCCTCTCACTGCTGCATTAGCTGCCCCTCTCCCTCCTGCTTACGCTGCGCTCTCACTCCTGCATAAGCATCCCTTCTCACTCATGCATAAGCTGCCCCTCTAACTTCTGCTTACGCACCCCCTCTCACTTCTGCTTACGCTGCCCCTCTCACTTCTGCTTACGCTGCCCCTCTCACTCCTGCGCACGCTGCCCCTCTCACTCCTGCGCACGCTGCCCCACTCACTCCTGCGCACGCTGCCCCTCTCACTCCCGCTTATGCTGCTCCTCTCACTCCTGCTTACGCTGCCCCACTCACTCCTGCTAATGCTGCCCCTCTCACTCCTGCTAATGCTGCCCCTCTCACTCCTGCTAATGCTGCCCCTCTCACTGCTGCATAAGCTGCCCATCTCACTCCTGCTTACGCCGCCCCTCTCACTCCTGCTTACGCTGCCCCTCTCACTCCTGCTTACGCTGCCCTCTCACTGCTGCATAAGCTGCCCCTCTCACTCCTGCTTGCAGTGCCCCTCTCACACCTGCGCACGCTTCCCCTCTCACTCCTGCTTACGCTGCCCCTCTCACTCCCGCTTACGCTGCCCCTCTCACGGCTGCTTACGATGTGCCTCTCGGTCCTGCTTCCGCTGCCCCTCTCACTCCTGCGCATGCTGCCCCTCTCACTCCCGCATGCGCTGCCCCACCCCTCTCACTCCTGCTTGCGCTACCCCTCTCACTGCTGCATTAGCTGCCCCTCTCACTCCTGCTTACGCTGACCATCTGATTCCTGCTAACGCTGCCTCTCTCACTCCTGCGTTCACTGCCCCTCTCACTGCTGCATAACAGCCCCTCTCAATCCTGCTTACGCTGCGCCTTTCACTCCTGCTTACGCTGCCCCTCTCACTCCTGCATACGCTGCCGCTCTCACTCCTGCGCACGCTGCCCCTCTCACTCCTGCGCACGCTGCCCCTCTCACTCCTGCTTACCCTGCCCCTCTCACTCCTGCTACGCTGCCCCACTCACTGCTGCTTACGATGCGCCTCTCGGTCCTGCTAACGCTGCCCCTCTCACTCCTGCGCACGCTGCCACTCTCACTCCTGCGCACGCTGCCCCTCTCACTCCTGCGCACGCTGCCCCTCTCACTCCTGCGCACGCTGCCCCTCTCACTCCTGCGCACGCTGCCCCTCTCACTCCTGCGCACGCTGCCCCTCTCACTCCTGCGCACGCTGCCCCTCTCACTCCTGCGCACGCTGCCCCTCTCACTCCCGCTTACGCTGCCCCTCTCACTCCTGCTTACGCTGCCCCACTCACTGCTGCTTACGATGCGCGTCTTGGTCCTGCGTACGCTGCTCCTCTCACTCCTGCTTACGCTGCCCCTCTCACTCCTGCCTACGCAGCCCTACTCACTCCTGCTTACGATGCGCCTCTCAGTCCTGCGCACGCTGCCCCTCTCACTCCTGCTTACGCTGCTCATCTCACTCCTGCGCACGCTGCCCCCTCACTCCTGCCCACGCTGCCCCTCTCACTCCTGCGCATGCTGCCCCTCTCACTCCCGCTTGCGCTGCCCCTCTCACTCCTGCTTGCACTACCCCTCTCACTCCTGCTTACGCTGCCCCACTCACTGCTGCTTAAGATGCGAATCTCGGTCATTCTTACGCTGCCCCTCTCACTCCTGCATGAGCTGCCCCACTCATTCCTGCATGAGCTGCCCCTCTAACTCCTGCTTAAGCTGACCATCTCACTCCTGCTTACGCCGCTCCTCTCTCTCCTGCTTACACTACCCCTCTCACTCCTGCTTACGCTGCCCCACTCACTCCTGCATAAGCTGCCCCTCTCACTCCTGCATAAGCTGCCCCTCTCACTCCTGCATAAGCTGCCCCTCTCACTCCTGCATAAGCTGCCCCTCTCTCTCCTGCATAAGCTGCCCCTCTCTCTCCTGCATAAGCTGCCCCTCTCACTCCTGCATAAGCTGCCACTCTCACTCCTGCATAAGCTGCCCCTCTCACTCCTGCATAAGCTGCCCCTCTCACTCCTGCATAAGCTGCCCCTCTCACTCCTGCATAAGCTGCCCCTCTCACTCCTGCATAAGCTGCCCCTCTCACTCCTGCATAAGCTGCCCCTCTCACTCCTGCATAAGCTGCCCCTCTCACTCCTGCATAAGCTGCCCCTCTCACTCCTGCATAAGCTGCCCCTCTCACTCCTGCATAAGCTGCCCCTCTCACTCCTGCATAAGCTGCCCCTCTCACTCCTGCATAAGCTGCCCCTCTCACTCCTGCATAAGCTGCCCCTCTCACTCCTGCATAAGCTGCCCCTCTCACTCCTGCATAAGCTGCCCCTCTCACTCCTGCATAAGCTGCCCCTCTCACTCCTGCATAAGCTGCCCCTCTCACTCCTGCAGAAGCTGCCTCTCTCACTCCTGCATAAGCTGCCCCTCTCACTCCTGCATAAGCTGCCCCTCTCACTCCTGCATAAGCTGCCCCTCTCACTCCTGCATAAGCTGCCCCTCTCACTCCTGCATAAGCTGCACCTCTCACTCCTGCAGAAGCTGCCCCTCTCACTCCTGCATAAGCTGCCCCTCTCACTCCTGCATACGCTGCCCCTCTCACTCCTGCATACGCTGCCCCTCTCACTCCTGCATACGCTGCCCCTCTCACTCCTGCATACGCTGCCCCTCTCACTCCTGCATACGCTGCCCCTCTCACTCCTGCATACGCTGCCCCTCTCACTCCTGCATACGCTGCCCCTCTCACTCCTGCTTACGCTGCCCCTCTCACTCCTGCTAATGCTGCCCCTCTCACTGCTGCATAAGCTGCCCATCTCACTCCTGCTTACGCCGCCCCTCTCACTCCTGCTTACGCTGCCCCTCTCACTCCTGCTTACGCTGCCCCCTCACTGCTGCATAAGCTTCCCTCTCACTCCCGCTTACGCTGCCCCTCTCACTCCTGCTTACGGTGCCCCACTCACTGCTGCTTACGATGTGCCTCTCGGTCCTGCTTCCGCTGCCACTCTCACTCCTGCGCATGCTGCCCCTCTCACTCCCGCTTGCGTTGCCCCTCTCACTCCTGCTTGCGCTACCCCTCTCACTGCTGCATTAGCTGCCCCTCTCCCTCCTGCTTCCGCTGCGCTCTCACTCCTGCATAAGCATCCCTTCTCACTCATGCATAAGCTGCCCCTCTAACTTCTGCTTACGCACCCCCTCTCACTTCTGCTTACGCTGCCCCTCTCACTCTGCTTACGCTGCCCCTCTCACTCCTGCGCACGCTGCCCCTCTCACTCCTGCGCACGCTGCCCCACTCACTCCTGCGCACGCTGCCCCTCTCACTCCCGCTTATGCTGCCCCTCTCACTCCTGCTTACGCTGCCCCACTCACTCCTGCTAATGCTGCCCCTCTGACTCCTGCTAATGCTGCCCCTCTCACTGCTGCATAAGCTGCCCATCTCACTCCTGCTTACGCCGCCCCTCTCACTCCTGCTTACGCTGCCCCTCTCACTCCTGCTTACGCTGCCCCCTCACTGCTGCATAAGCTGCCCCTCTCACTCCTGCTTGCACTGCCCCTCTCACACCTGCGCACGCTTCCCCTCTCACTCCTGCTTACGCTGCCCCTCTCACACCCGCTTACGCTGCCCCTCTCACTCCTGCTTACGCTGCCCCACTCACGGCTGCTTACGATGTGCCTCTCGGTCCTGCTTCCGCTGCCCCTCTCACTCCCGCTTGCGCTGCCCCTCCCCTCTCACTTCTGCTTGCGCTACCCCTCTCACTGCTGCATTAGCTGCCCCTCTCACTCCTGCTTACTCTGCCCCTCTCCCTCCTGCTTGCGCTGCGCTCTCGCTCCTGCATAAGAGTGAGAGGGGCAGCCCCTCTCACTCCTGCATAAGCATCCCCTCTCACTCATGCATAAGCTGCCCCTCTAACTTCTGCTTACGCACCCCCTCTCACTTCTGCTTACGCTGCCCCTCTCAATCCTGCTTACGCTGCGCCTTTCACTCCTACCTACGCTGCCCCTCTCACTCCTGCATACGCTGCCGCTCTCACTCCTGCGCACGCTGCCCCTCTCACTCCTGCGCACGCTGCCCCTCTCACTCCTGCGCACGCTGCCCCTCTCACTCCTGCGCACGCTGCCCCTCTCACTCCTGCTAAGCTGCCCCACTCACTGCTGCTTACGATGCGCCTCTCGGTCCTGCGCACGCTGCCCCTCTCACTCCTGCGCACGCTGCCCCTCTCACTCCTGCGCACGCTGCCCCTCTCACTCCTGCGCACGCTGCCCCTCTCACTGCTGCGCACGCTGCCCCTCTCACTCCCGCTTACGCTGCCCCTCTCACTCCTGCTTACGCTGCCCCACTCACTGCTGCTTACGATGCGCCTCTTGGTCCTGCTAACGCTGCCCCTCTCACTCCTGCGCATGCTGCCCCTCTCACTCCTGCTTACGCTGCCCCTCGCACTCCTGCTTACGCTGCTCCTCTCACTCCTGCTTACGCAGCCCTACTCACTCCTGTTTACGATGCTCATCTCACTCCTGCGCACGCTGCCCCCTCACTCCTGCCCACGCTGCCCCTCTCACTCCTGCGCATGCTGCCCCTCTCACGCCCGCTTGCGCTGCCCCTCTCACTCCTGCTTGCGCTGCC
The DNA here is from genome assembly GCF_964213995.1 of Mustelus asterias. NCBI lineage: Eukaryota > Metazoa > Chordata > Chondrichthyes > Carcharhiniformes > Triakidae > Mustelus > Mustelus asterias. The sequence continues at coordinate 222,825 of NW_027590580.1, forward strand.
CCTCTCACTCCTGCATACGCTGCCCCTCTCACTCCTGCATACGCTGCCCCTCTCACTCCTGCTTACGCTGCCCCTCTCACTCCTGCTAATGCTGCCCCTCTCACTGCTGCATAAGCTGCCCATCTCACTCCTGCTTACGCCGCCCCTCTCACTCCTGCTTACGCTGCCCCTCTCACTCCTGCTTACGCTGCCCCCTCACTGCTGCATAAGCTTCCCTCTCACTCCCGCTTACGCTGCCCCTCTCACTCCTGCTTACGGTGCCCCACTCACTGCTGCTTACGATGTGCCTCTCGGTCCTGCTTCCGCTGCCCCTCTCACTCCTGCGCATGCTGCCCCTCTCACTCCCGCTTACGCTGCCCCTCTCACTCCTGCTTACGCTGCCCCTCTCACTCCCGCTTGCGCTGCCCCTCTCACTCCTGCTTGCGCTATCCCTCTCACTGCTGCTTTAGCTGCCCCTCTCACTGCTTCTTACTCTGCCCCTCTCCCTCCTGCTTACGCTGCGCTCTCACTCCTGCATAAGCTGCCCCTCTCACTTCTGCTTACGCTGCCCCTCTCACTCCTGCTTATGGTGCCCCTCTCACTGCTGCATTAGCTGCCCATCTCACTTCTGCTTACGCTGCCCCACTCACTCCTGCTGACGCTGCCCCTCTCACTCCTGCTTACGCTGCACCTCTCACTCCTGCTTACGGTGCCCCTCTCACTCCTGCTTACGCTGCCCCTCTTACTCCTGCTTACGCTGCCCCTCTCACTCCTGCTTACGCTGCCCCTCTCACTCCTGCTTACGCTGCCCCTCTCACTCCTGCTTACGCTGCCCTACTCACTCCTGCTTACGATGCGCCTCTCAGTCCTGCTAACGCTGCCCCTCTCATTCCTGCGTACGCTGCCCCTCTCACTCCTGCTTGCGATGCCCATCTCACTCCTGCGCATGCTGCCCCTCTCACTCCCGCGCACGCTGCCCCTCTCACTCCCGCTTACGCTGCCCCCCTCACTCCTGCGCACGCTGCCCCTCTCACTCATGCTTACGCTGCCCCTCTCACTCCTGCGCACGCTGCCCCTCTCACTCCTGCGCACGCTGCCCCTCTCACTCCCGCTTGCGCTGCGCCTCTCACTCCTGCTTGCGCTGCGCCTCTCACTCCTGCTTGCGCTACCCCTCTCACTGCTGCATAAGCTGCCCCTCTCACTCCTGCTTACCCTGCCCCTCTCACTCCTGCTTACGCTGCCCTACTCACTCCTGCTTATGATGCGCCTCTCCGTCCTGCTAACGCTGCCCCTCTCACTCCTGCTTTCGCCGCCCCTCTCACTCCTGCATAACAGCCCCTCTCGATCCTGCTTACGCTGCGCCTTTCACTCCTGCTAACGCTGCCCCTCTCACTCCTGCCTACGCTGCCCCTCTCACTCCTGCTTACGCTGCCCCTCTCACTCCTGCTTACGCTGCCCCTCTCACTGCTGCATAAGATGCCCCCCTCAGTCCTGCTTATGCCGCCCCTCTCACTCCTGCTTACGCCGCCCCTCTCACTCCTGCTTACGATGCGCCTCTCAGTCCTGCTTACGCTGCCCCTCTCACTCCTCCTTGCGCTGCCCCTCTCACTCCTGCGCATGCTGCCCCTCTCACTCCTGCGCACGCTGCCCCTCTCACTCCCGCTTACGCTGCCCCTCTCACTCCTGCTTACGCTGCCCCACTCACTGCTGCCTACGATGCGCCTCTCGGTCCTGCTTACGCTGCCCCTCTCACTCCTGCGCATGCTGCCCCCCTCACTCCCGCTTGCACTGCCCCTCCCACTCCTGCTTGCGCTATCCCTCTCACTGCTGCTTTAGCTGCCCCTCTCACTGCTTCTTACTCTGCCCCTCTCCCTCCTGCTTACGCTGCGCTCTCACTCCTGCATAAGCTGCCCCTCTCACTCCTGCCTAAGCTGCCCCTCTCACTCCTGCCTAAGCTGCCCCTCTCACACCTGCATAAGCAGCCCCTCTCACTTGTGCTTACGCTGCCCCACGCACTCCTGCTTACGCTGCCCCTCTCACTCCTGCATACGCTGCCCATCTCACTCCTGCTTACGCCGCCCCTCTCACACCTGCTTACGCTGCCCCTCTCACTCCAGCTCACGCTGCCCCTCTCACTCCTGCTTACGCTGCCCCTCTCACTCCTGCTTACGCTGCCCCTCTCACTCCTGCTTACGCTGCCCCTCTCACTCCTGCTTACGCTGCCCCTCTCACTCCTGCTTACGATGCGCCTCTCAGTCCTGCTAACGCTGCCCCTCTCATTCCTGCGCACGCTGCCCCTCTCACTCCTGCTTGCGCTGCCCATCTCACTCCTGCGCATGCTGCCCCTCTCACTCCTGCTTACGCTGCCCCTCTCACTCCTGCATAACAGCCCCTCTCGATCCTGCTTACGCTGCGCCTTTCACTCCTGCTAACGCTGCCCCTCTCACTCCTGCTTACGCTGCCCTACTCACTCCTGCTTATGATGCGCCTCTCACTCCTGCTTACGCTGCCCCTCTCACTCCTGCATAACAGCCCCTCTCGATCCTGCTTACGCTGCGCCTTTCACTCCTGCTAACGCTGCCCCTCTCACTCCTGCTTACGCTGCCCCTCTCACTCCTGCTTACGCTGCCCCTCTCACTGCTGCATAAGATGCCCCTCTCAGTCCTGCTTATGCCGCCCCTCTCACTCCTGCTTACGCCGCCCCTCTCACTCCTGCTTACGATGCGCCTCTCACTCCTGCATAAGCTGCCCCTCTCACTCCTGCTTACGATGCGCCTCTCACTCCTGCATAAGCTGCCCCTCTCACTTCTGCTTACGCTGCCCCACGCACTCCTGCTTATGTTGCCCCTCTCACTCCTGCTTACGCTGCCCCTCTCACTCCTGCTTACGCTGCCCCTCTCACTCCTGCTTACGCTGCCCCTCTCACTCCTGCTTACGCGGCCCCTCTCACTCCTGCTTACGCTGCCCCTCTCACTCCTGCTTACGCTGCCCCTCTCACTCCTGCTTACGCTGCCCCTCTCACTCCTGCTTACGCTGCCCCTCTCACTCCTGCTTACGCTGCCCCTCTCACTCCTGCTTACGCTGCCCCTCTCACTCCTGCTTACGCTGCCCCTCTCACTCCTGCTTACGCTGCCCCTCTCACTCCTGCTTACGCTGCCCCTCTCACTCCTGCTTACGCTGCCCCTCTCACTCCTGCTTACGCTGCCCCTCTCACTCCTGCTTACGCTGCCCCTCTCACTCCTGCTTACGCTGCCCCTCTCACTCATGCTTACGCTGCCCCTCTCACTCATGCTTACGCTGCCCCTCTCACTCCCGCTTACGCTGCCCCTCTCGCTCCTGCTTACGCTGCCCCTCTCACTCCTGCTTACGCTGCCCCTCTCACTCATGCTTACGCTGCCCCTCTCACTCATGCTTACGCTGCCCCTCTCACTCCCGCGCACGCTGCCCCTCTCACTCCCGCGCACGCTGCCCCTCTCACTCCCGCGCACGCTGCCCCTCTCACTCCCGCGCACGCTGCCCCTCTCACCCCCGCGCACGCTGCCCCTCTCACCCCCGCGCACGCTGCCCCTCACCCCCGCGCACGCTGCCCCTCTCACCCCCGCGCCGCTGCCCCTCTCACCCCCGCGCACGCTGCCCCTCTCACCCCCGCGCACGCTGCCCCTCTCACCCCCGCGCACGCTGCCCCTCTCACCCCCGCGCACGCTGCCCCTCTCACTCCCGCGCACGCTGCCCCTCTCACTCCCGCGCACGCTGCCCCTCTCACTCCCGCGCACGCTGCCCCTCTCACTCCCGCGCACGCTGTCCCTCTCACTCCCGCTTGCGCGGCCCCTCTGACTCCCGCTTGCGCGGCCCCTCTCACTCCCGCTTGCGCTGCCCCTCTCACGCCCGCTTGCGTTGCCCCTCTCACGCCCGCTTGCGCTGCCCCTCTCACGCCCGCTTGCGCTGCCCCTCTCACGCCCGCTTGCGCTGCCCCTCTCACGCCCGCTTGCGCTGCCCCTCTCACGCCCGCTTGCGCTGCCCCTCTCACGCCCGCTTGCGCTGCCCCTCTCACGCCCGCTTGCGCTGCCCCTCTCACTCCCGCTTGCGCTGCCCCTCTCACTCCCGCTTGCGCTGCCCCTCTCACTCCCGCTTGCGCTGCCCCTCTCACTCCCGCTTGCGCTACCCCTCTCACTGCTGCGTAAGCTGCCCCTCTCACTCCTGCTTACCCTGCCCCTCTCACTCCTGCTTACCCTGCCCCTCTCACTCCTGCTTACCCTGCCCCTCTCACTCCTGCTTACCCTGCCCCTCTCACTCCTGCTGCCCCTGCCCCTCTCACTCCTGCTGCCCCTGCCCCTCTCACTCCTGCTTACCCTGCCCCTCTCACTCCTGCTTACCCTGCCCCTCTCACTCCTGCTTACCCTGCCCCTCTCACTCCTGCTTACCCTGCCCCTCTCACTCCTGCTTACCCTGCCCCTCTCACTCCTGCTTACCCTGCCCCTCTCACTCCTGCTTACCCTGCCCCTCTCACTCCTGCTTACCCTGCCCCTCTCACTCCTGCTTACCCTGCCCCTCTCACTCCTGCTTACCCTGCCCCTCTCACTCCTGCTGACCCTGCCCCTCTCACTCCTGCTGACCCTGCCCCTCTCACTCCTGCTTACGCTGCGCTCTCACTCCTGCTTACGCTGCCCTACTCACTCCTGCTTACGACGCCCCTCTCACTCCTGCGCACGCTGCCCCTCTCACTCCTGCGCACGCTGCCGCTCTCACTCCTGCGCATGCTGCCCCTCTCACTCCCGCTTATGCTGCCCCTCTCACTCCCGCTTGCGCTGCCCCTCTCACTCCTGCTTGCGCTACCCCTCTCACTGCTGCATTAGCTGCCCCTCTCACTCCTAGCTAAGCTGCCGCTCTCACTCCTGCATAAGCATCCTCTCTCACTCATGCTTACGCTGCCCCTCTCACTCCTGCTTGCGCTACACGTCTCACTGCTGCATAAGCTGCCCCTCTCACTCCTGCTTACCGTGCGCCTCTCACTCCTGCTTACTCTGCGCTCTCACTCCTGCTTACGATGCGCCTCTCAGTCCTGCTAACCCTGCCCCTCTCACTCCACCTTGCGCGGCCCCTCTCACTCCTGCGCTGCCCCTCTCACTCCTGCGCATGCTGCCCCTCTCACTCCTACGCACGCTGCCCCTCTCACTCCCGCTTACGCTGCCCCTCTCACTCCTGCTTACGCTGCCCCACTCACTGCTGCTTACGATGCGCCTCTCGGTCCTGCTTACGCTGCCCCTCTCACTCCCGCTTGCGCTGCCCCTCTCACTCCTGCTTGCGCTATCCCTCTCACTGCTGCTTTAGCTGCCCCTCTCACTGCTTCTTACTCTGCCCCTCTCCCTCCTGCTTACGCTGCGCTCTCACTCCTGCATAAGCTGCCCCTCTCACTCCTGCTTACGCTGCCCCACTCACTGCTGCTTACGATGCGCCTCTCGGTCCTGCTTACGCTGCCCCTCTCACTCCCGCTTGCGCTGCCCCTCTCACTCCTGCTTGCGCTATCCCTCTCACTGCTGCTTTAGCTGCCCCTCTCACTGCTTCTTACTCTGCCCCTCTCCCTCCTGCTTACGCTGCGCTCTCACTCCTGCATAAGCTGCCCCTCTCACTCCTGCTTACGCTGCCCCTCTCAGTCCTGCTTATGGTGCCCCTCTCACTGCTGCATTAGCTGCCCATCTCACTTCTGCTTACGCTGCCCCACTCACTCCTGCTTATGCTGCCCCTCTCACTCCTGCATACGCTGCCCCTCTCACTCCTGCATACGCCGCCCCTCTCACTCCTGCTTACGCCGCCCCTCTCACTCCTGCTTACGCTGCCCCGCTCACTCCTGCTGACGCTGCCCCTCTCACTCCTGCTTACGCTGCCCCTCTCACTCCTGCTTACGCTGCCCCTCTCACTCCTGCTTACGCTGCCCCTCTCACTCCTGCTTACGCTGCCCCTCTCACTCCTGCTTACGCTGCCCTACTCACTCCTGCTTACGATGCGCCTCTCAGTCCTGCTAACGCTGTCCCTCTAATTCCTGCGCACGCTGCCCCTCTCACTCCTGCTTGCGCTGCCCATCTCACTCCTGCGCATGCTGCCCCTCTCACTCCCGCGCACGCTGCCCCTCTCACTCCCGCTTACGCTGCCCCTCTCACTTCTGCTTACGCTGCCCCTCTCACTGCTGCATAAGCTGCCCCTCTCACTGCTGCATAAGCTGCCCCTCTCACTCCTGCTTACCCTGCCCCTCTCACTCCTGCTTACGCTGCCCGACTCACTCCTGCTTATGATGTGCCTCTCCGTCCTGCTAACGCTGCCCCTCTCACTCCTGCTTACCCTGCCCCACTCGCTCCTGCTTACGCTGCCCCTCTCACTCATACTCAAGCTGCCCCTCTAATTTCTGGTTACGCAGCCCCTCTCACTTCTGCTTACGCAGCCCCTCTCACTTCTGTTTACGCTGCCCCACTCACTCCTGCTTACGCCGCCCCTCTCACTCTTGCTTACGCCGCTCCTCTCACTCCTGCTTACGTTGCCCCTCTCACTCCTGCTTACGCTGCCCCTCTCACTCCTGATTACGCTGCCCCTCTCACTCCTGCTTACGCTGCCCCTCTCACTCCTGCTTACGCTGCCCCTCTCACTCCTGCTTACGCTGCCCCTCTCACTCCTGCTTACGCTGCCCCTCTCACTCCTGCTTACGCTGCCCCTCTCACTCCTGCTTACGCCGCCCCTCTCACACCTGCTTACGCTGCCACTCTCACTCCTGCTTACGCTGCCCCTCTCACTCCTGCTGACGCTTCGCTACTCACTCGTGCCTGCGATGCGCCTCTCAGTCGGGCTAACGCTGCCCCTCTCACTCCTGCCCCCGCTGCCCCTCTCACTCCTGCTTACGCCGCCCCTCTCACTCCTGCTTACGCTGCCCCTCTCACTCCTGCTTACGCTGCCCCTCTCACTCCTGCATAAGATGCCCCCTCACTCCTGCATAAAATGCCCCTCTCACTCCTGCTTATGCCGCCCCTCTCACTCCTGCTTACGCCGCCCCTCTCACTCCTGCTTACGATGCGCCTCTCACTCCTGCTTACGATGCGCCTCTCACTCCTGCTTACGCTGTCCCTCTCACTCCACCTTGCGCTGCCCCCCTCACTCCTGCGCACGCTGCCCATCTCACTCGTGCTCGCGCTGCCCATCTCACTCCTGCGCATGCTGCCCCTCTCACTCCCGCACACGCTGGCCCTCTCACTCCCGCTTACGCTGCCCCTCTCACTCCTGCTTGCACTACCCCTCTCACTGCTGCATAAGCTGCCCCTCTCACTCCTGCTTACCCTGCCCCTCTCACTCCTGCTTACGCTGCGCTCTCACTCCTGCTTACGCTGCCCTACTCACTCCTGCTAACGCTGCCCCTCTCACTCCTGCTTTCGCCGCCCCTCTCACTCCTGCATAACAGCCCCTCTCGATCCTGCATACGCTGCCCCTCTCACTACTGCTTATGCTGCCCCTCTCACTCCTGCGCATGCTGCCCCTCTCACTCCCGCGCACGCTGCCCCTCTCACTCCCGCGCACGCTGCCCCTCTCACTCCTGCTTGCGCTGCCCATCTCACTCCTGCGCACGCTGACACTCTCACTCCTGCGCACGCTGCCCCTCGCACTCCCGCTTACGCTGCCCCTCTCATTCCTGCTTACGCTGCCCCTCTCACTGGTGCTTACGATGCGCCTCTCGGTCCTGCTTACGCTGCCCCACTCACTCCTGCGCATCCCGCCCCTCTCACTCCTGCTTACGCTGCTCCTCTCACTCCTGCTTACGCTGCCTACTCACTCCTGCTTACGCTGCTCCTCTCACTCCTGCTTACGCTGCCCCTCTCACTGCTGCATAAGCTGCCCCTCTCACTCCTGCTTATGCCGCCCCTCTCACTCCTGCTTACGCTGCTCCTCTCACTCCTGCTTACGCTGCCCCTCTCACTCCTGCTTACGCTCCGCTACTCACACCTGCCTACGATGCGCCTCTCAGTCCTGCTAACGCTGCCCCTCTCACTCCTGCGCATGCTGCCCCTCTCACTCCTGCTTGCGCTGCCCATCTCACTGCTGCGCACGCTGCCCATCTCACTCCTGCTTACCCTGCCCCTCTCACTCCTGCTTACGCTGCCCTACTCACTCCTGCTTACGCTGCCCCTCTCACTCGTGCTTACGCTGCCCCTCTCACTCCTGCTTGCGCTACCCGTCTCACTGCTGCAGAAGCTGCCCCTCTCACTCCTCCTTGCGCTGCCCCTCTCACACCTGCGCATGCTGCCCCTCTCACCCCTGCGCACGCTGCCCCTCTCACTCCCGCTTACGCTGCCCCTCTCACTCCTGCTTACGCTGCCCCTCTCACTCCCGCTTACGCTGCCCCTCTCACTCCTGCTTGCGCTATCCCTCTCCCTGCTGCATTAGCTGGCCCTCTCACTGCTTCTTACTCTGCCCCTCTCCCTCCTGCTTACGCTGCGCTCTCACTCCTGCATCAGCTGCCCCTCTCACTCCTGCCTCAGCTGCCCCTCTCACACCTGCATAAGCATCCCCTCTCACTCATGCTTAAGCTGCCCCTCTAACGTCTGCTTACGCAGCCCCTCTCACTTCTGGTTACGCTGCCCCACTCACTCCTGCTTACGCTGCCCCTCTCACTCCTGCCGAAGCTGCCCCTCTCACTCCTGCCGAAGCTGCCCCTCTCACACCTGCATAAGCATCCCCTCTCACTCATGCATCAGCTGCCCCGGTAACTTCTGCTTAAGCAGCCCCTCTCACTTCTGCTTACGTTGCCCCTCTCACTCCTGCTCACGCTGCCCCTCTCACTCCTGCGCACGCTGCCCCTCTCACTCCTGCTTGCGCTGCCCCTCTCACTCCTGCGCACGCTGCCCCTCTCACTCCTGCGCTCGCTGCCCCTCTCACTCCTGCGCTCGCTGCCCCTCTCACTCCCGCTTACGCTGCCCCACTCACTCCTGTGCATGCTGCCCCTCTCACACCCCCTTGCACTGCCCCTCTCACTCCTGCTTGCGGTACCCCTCTCACTGCTGCATAAGCTGCCCCTCTCACTCCTGCTTACCCTGCCCCTCTCACTCCTGCTTACGCTGTGCTCTCACTCCTGCTTACGCTGCCCTACTCACTGCTGCTTACGATGCGCCTCTCAGTCCTGCTAACGCTGCCCCACTCACTCCTGCGCATGCTGCCCCTCTCACTCCCGCTTGCGCTGCCCCTCTCACTCCTGCTTGCGCGACCCCTCTCACTGCTGCATGAGCTGCCCCTTTCACTCCTGGCTAAGTTGCCGCTCTCACACCTGCATCAGCATGCCCTCTCACTCATGCATAAGCTGCCCCTCTAACTTCTGCTTACGCAGCCCCTCTCACTTCTGGTTACGCAGCCCCTCTCACTTCTGTTTACGCTGCCCCTCTCACTCCTGCTTACGCCGCCCCTCTCACTCTTGCTTACGCTGCTCCTCTCACTCCTGCTTACGTTGCCCCTCTCACTCCTGCTTACGCTGCCCCTCTCACTCCTGCTTACGCTGCCCCCTCACTCCTGCTTACGCTGCCCCCTCACTCCTGCTTACGCTGCCCCCTCACTCCTGCTTACGCTGCCCCCTCACTCCTGCTTACGCTGCCCCCTCACTCCTGCTTACGCTGCGCGACTCACTCCTGCCTACGATGCGCCTCTCAGTCCTGCGCACGCTGCCCCTCTCACTCCTGCGCACGCTGCCCCTCGCACTCCCGCTTACGCTGCCCCTCTCATTCCTGCTTACGGTGCCCCTCTCATTCCTGCTTACGATGCGCCTCTCGGTCCTGCTTACGCTGCCCCACTCACTCCTGCGCAGGCTGCCCCTCTCACTCCCGCTTGCGCTGCCCCTCTCACTCCCGCTTGCGCTACCCCTCTCACTGCTGCATAAGCTGCCCCTCTCACTCCTGCTTACCCTGCCCCTCTCACTCCTGCTTGCGCTACCCCTCTCACTGCTGCATAAGCTGCCCCTCTCACTCCTGCTTACCCTGCCCCTCTCACTCCTGCTTACGCTGCGCTCTCACTCCTGCTTACGCTGCCTACTCACTCCTGCTTACGCTGCTCCTCTCACTCCTGCTTACGCTGCCCCTCTCACTGCTGCATAAGCTGCCCCTCTCACTGCTGCTTATGCCGCCCCTCTCACTGCTGCTTACGCTGCCCCGCTCACTCCTGCTTACGCTGCGCTTCTCACTCCTGCCTACAATGCGCCTCTCAGTCCTGCTAACGCTGTCTCTCTCACTCCTGCGCACGCTGCCCCTCTCACTCCTGCTTGCGTTGCCCCTCTCACTCCTGCGTACGCTGCCCCTCTCACTCCTGCTTACGCTGCCCCACTCACTGCTGCTTACGATGCGCCTCTCGGTCCTGCTTACGCTGCCCCTCTCATTCCCGCGCACGCTGCCCCTCTCACTCCTGCGCACGCTGCCCCTCTCACTCCTGCGCACGCTGCCCTACTCACTCCTGCTTACGATGCGCCTCTCAGTCCTGCTAACGCTGTCCCTCTCATTCCTGCGCACGCTGCCCCTCTCACTCCTGCTTGCGCTGCCCATCTCACTCCTGCGCATGCTGCCCCTCTCACTCCCGCGCACGCTGCCCCTCTCACTCCCGCTTACGCTGCCCCTCTCACTTCTGTTTACGCTGCCCCTCTCACTCCTGCTTACGCCGCCCCTCTCACTCTTGCTTACGCTGCTCCTCTCACTCCTGCTTACGTTGCCCCTCTCACTCCTGCTTACGCTGCCCCTCTCACTCCTGCTTACGCTGCCCCCTCACTCCTGCTTACGCTGCCCCCTCACTCCTGCTTACGCTGCCCCCTCACTCCTGCTTACGCTGCCCCCTCACTCCTGCTTACGCTGCCCCCTCACTCCTGCTTACGCTGCGCGACTCACTCCTGCCTACGATGCGCCTCTCAGTCCTGCGCACGCTGCCCCTCTCACTCCTGCGCACGCTGCCCCTCGCACTCCCGCTGACGCTGCCCCTCTCATTCCTGCTTACGGTGCCCCTCTCATTCCTGCTTACGATGCGCCTCTCGGTCCTGCTTACGCTGCCCCACTCACTCCTGCGCAGGCTGCCCCTCTCACTCCCGCTTGCGCTGCCCCTCTCACTCCCGCTTGCGCTACCCCTCTCACTGCTGCATAAGCTGCCCCTCTCACTCCTGCTTACCCTGCCCCTCTCACTCCTGCTTGCGCTACCCCTCTCACTGCTGCATAAGCTGCCCCTCTCACTCCTGCTGACCCTGCCCCTCTCACTCCTGCTTACGCTGCGCTCTCACTCCTGCTTACGCTGCCTACTCACTCCTGCTTACGCTGCTCCTCTCACTCCTGCTTACGCTGCCCCTCTCACTGCTGCAGAAGCTGCCCCTCTCACTGCTGCTTATGCCGCCCCTCTCACTGCTGCTTACGCTGCCCCGCTCACTCCTGCTTACGCTGCGCTTCTCACTCCTGCCTACAATGCGCCTCTCAGTCCTGCTAACGCTGGCTCTCTCACTCCTGCGCACGCTGCCCCTCTCACTCCTGCTTGCGTTGCCCCTCTCACTCCTGCGTACGCTGCCCCTCTCACTCCTGCTTACGCTGCCCCACTCACTGCTGCTTACGATGCGCCTCTCGGTCCTGCTTACGCTGCCCCTCTCATTCCCGCTTGCGCTGCCCCTCTCACTCCTGCTTGCGCTATCCCTCTCACTGCTGCTTTAGCTGCCCCTCTCACTGCTTCTTACTCTGCCCCTCTCCCTCCTGCTTACGCTGCGCTCTCACTCCTGCATAAGCTGCCCCTCTCACTCCTGCTGACGCTGCCCCTCTCACACCTGCTTATGGTGCCCCTCTCACTGCTGCATTCGCTGCCCATCTCACTTCTGCTTACGCTGCCCCACTCACTCCTGCTTATGCTGCCCCACTCACTCCTGCATACGCTGCCCCTCTCACTCCTGCTTACGCCGCCCCTCTCACTCCTGCTTACGCCGCCCCTCTCACTCCTGCGCACGCTGCCCCTCTCACTCCTGCGCACGCTGCCCCTCTCACTCCTGCTTACGCTGCCCTACTCACTCCTGCTTACGATGCGCCTCTCAGTCCTGCTAACGCTGTCCCTCTCATTCCTGCGCACGCTGCCCCTCTCACTCCTGCTTACGCTGCCCCTCTCACTCCTGCGCACGCTGCCCCTCTCACTCCTGCGCACGCTGCCCCTCTCACTCCTGCGCACGCTGCCCTACTCACTCCTGCTTACGATGCGCCTCTCAGTCCTGCTAACGCTGTCCCTCTCATTCCTGCGCACGCTGCCCCTCTCACTCCTGCTTGCGCTGCCCATCTCACTCCTGCGCATGCTGCCCCTCTCACTCCCGCGCACGCTGCCCCTCTCACTCCCGCTTACGCTGCCCCTCTCACTTCTGCTTGCGCTGCCCCTCTCACTCCTGCTTACGCTGCCCCTCTCACTGCTGCATAAGCTGCCCCTCTCACTCCTGCTTACCCTGCCCCTCTCCCTCCTGCTTACGCTGCCCCTCTCACTCATACTCAAGCTGCCCCTCTAACTTCTGTTTACGCTGCCCCACTCACTCCTGCTTACGCTGCCCCTCTCACTCCTGCTTACGCTGCCCCTCTCACTCCTGCTTACGCTGCCCCTCTCACTCCTGCTTACGCTGCCCCTCTCACTCCTGCTTACGCTGCCCCTCTCACTCCTGCTTACGCTGCCCCTCTCACTCCTGCTTACGCTGCCCCTCTCACTCCTGCTTACGCTGCCCCTCTCACTCCTGCTTACGCTGCCCCTCTCACTCCTGCTTACGCTGCCCCTCTAACTCCTGCTTACGCTGCCCCTCTCACTCCTGCTTACGCTGCCCCTCTCACTCCTGCTTACGCTGCCCCTCTCACTCCTGCTTACGCTGCCCCTCTCACTCCTGCTTACGCTGCCCCTCTCACTCCTGCTTACGCTGCCCCTCTCACTCCTGCTTACGCTGCCCCTCTCACTCCTGCTTACGCTGCCCCTCTAACTCCTGCTTAAGCTGCCCCTCTCACTCCTGCTTACGCCGCCCCTCTCACACCTGCTTACGCTGCCACTCTCACTCCTGCTTACGCCGCGCCTCTCACTCCTGCTTACGCTGGCCCTCTCACTCCTGCTTACGCTGCCCCTCTCACTCCTGCTGACGCTTCGCTACTCACTCGTGCCTGCGATGCGCCTCTCAGGCGGGCTAACGCTGCCCCTCTCACTCCTGCCCGCGCTGCCCCTCTCACTCCTGCTTGCGCTGCCCCTCTCACTCTTGCGCACGCTGCCCCTCTCACTCTTGCGCACGCTGCCCCTCTCACTCCTGCGCACGCTGCCCCTCTCACTCCTGCGCACGCTGCCCCTCTCACTCCTGCGCACGCTGCCCCTCTCACTCCTGCGCACGCTGCCCCTCTCACTCCTGCGCACGCTGCCCCTCTCACTCCTGCGCACGCTGCCCCTCTCACTCCTGCGCACGCTGCCCCTCTCACTCCTGCGCACGCTGCCCCTCTCACTCCTGCGCACGCTGCCCCTCTCACTCCTGCGCACGCTGCCCCTCTCACTCCTGCGCACGCTGCCCCTCTCACTCCTGCGCACGCTGCCCCTCTCACTCCTGCGCACGCTGCCCCTCTCACTCCTGCGCACGCTGCCCCTCTCACTCCTGCGCACGCTGCCCCTCTCACTCCTGCGCACGCTGCCCCACTCACTCCTGCGCACGCTGCCCCACTCACTCCTGCTTACGATGCGCCTCTCACTCCGGCTTGCGCTGTCACTCCTGCGCACGCTGCGCCTCTCACTCCTGCGCACGCTGCCCCTCTCACTCCCGCTTACGCGGCCCCACTCACTGCTGCTTACGATGCGCCTCTCGGTCCTGCATACGCTGCCCCTCTCACTCCTGCGCATGCTGCCCCTCTCACTCCCGCTTGCGCTGCCCCTCTCACTCCCGCTTGCGCAACCCCTCTCACTGCTGCATAAGCTGCCCCTCTCACTCATGCATAAGCTGCCCTGCTAACTTCTGCTTACGCAGCCCCTCTCACTTCTGCTTACGTTGCCCCTCTCACTCCTGCTAACGCTGCCCCACTCACTGCTGCTTACGATGCGCCTCTCGGTCATTCTTACGCTGCCCCTCTCACTCCTGCTTACGCTGCCCCTCTCACTCCTGCTTACGCTGCCCCTCTCACTCCTGCTTACTCAGCCCTACTCACTCCTGCTGACGCTGCCCTACTCACTCCTGCTTACGATGCGCCTCTCAGTCCTGCTAACGCTGCCCCTCTCACTCCTGCGCACGCTGCCCCTCTCACTCCCGCTTGCGCTGCCCCTCTCACTCCCGCTTGCGCTGCCCCTCTCACTCCCGCTTGCGCGGCCCCTCTCACTCCCGCTTGCGCGGCCCCTCTCACTCCCGCTTGCGCGGCCACTCTCACTCCCGCTTGCGCTGCCCCTCTCACGCCCGCTTGCGCTGCCCCTCTCACGCCCGCTTGCGCTGCCCCTCTCACGCCCGCTTGCGCTGCCCCTCTCACGCCCGCTTGCGCTGCCCCTCTCACGCCCGCTTGCGCTGCCCCTCTCACGCCCGCTTGCGCTGCCCCTCTCACGCCCGCTTGCGCTGCCCCTCTCACTCCCGCTTGCGCTGCCCCTCTCACTCCCGCTTGCGCTGCCCCTCTCACTCCCGCTTGCGCTGCCCCTCTCACTCCCGCTTGCGCTGCCCCTCTCACTCCCGCTTGCGCTACCCCTCTCACTGCTGCGTAAGCTGCCCCTCTCACTCCTGCTTACCCTGCCCCTCTCACTCCTGCTTACCCTGCCCCTCTCACTCCTGCTTACCCTGCCCCTCTCACTCCTGCTTACCCTGCCCCTCTCACTCCTGCTGCCCCTGCCCCTCTCACTCCTGCTGCCCCTGCCCCTCTCACTCCTGCTTACCCTGCCCCTCTCACTCCTGCTTACCCTGCCCCTCTCACTCCTGCTTACCCTGCCCCTCTCACTCCTGCTTACCCTGCCCCTCTCACTCCTGCTTACCCTGCCCCTCTCACTCCTGCTTACCCTGCCCCTCTAACTCCTGCTTACCCTGCCCCTCTCACTCCTGCTTACCCTGCCCCTCTCACTCCTGCTTACCCTGCCCCTCTCACTCCTGCTTACCCTGCCCCTCTCACTCCTGCTGACCCTGCCCCTCTCACTCCTGCTGACCCTGCCCCTCTCACTCCTGCTTACGCTGCGCTCTCACTCCTGCTTACGCTGCCCTACTCACTCCTGCTTACGACGCGTCTCTCACTCCTGCGCACGCTGCCCCTCTCACTCCTGCGCACGCTGCCGCTCTCACTCCTGCGCATGCTGCCCCTCTCACTCCCGCTTATGCTGCCCCTCTCACTCCCGCTTGCGCTGCCCCTCTCACTCCTGCTTGCGCTACCCCTCTCACTGCTGCATTAGCTGCCCCTCTCACTCCTAGCTAAGCTGCCGCTCTCACTCCTGCATAAGCATCCTCTCTCACTCATGCTTACGCTGCCCCTCTCACTCCAGCTTGCGCTACACGTCTCACTGCTGCATAAGCTGCCCCTCTCACTCCTGCTTACCGTGCGCCTCTCACTCCTGCTTACTCTGCGCTCTCACTCCTGCTTACGATGCGCCTCTCAGTCCTGCTAACCCTGCCCCTCTCACTCCACCTTGCGCGGCCCCTCTCACTCCTGCGCTGCCCCTCTCACTCCTGCGCATGCTGCCCCTCTCACTCCTACGCACGCTGCCCCTCTCACTCCCGCTTACGCTGCCCCTCTCACTCCTGCTTACGCTGCCCCACTCACTGCTGCTTACGATGCGCCTCTCGGTCCTGCTTACGCTGCCCCTCTCACTCCCGCTTGCGCTGCCCCTCTCACTCCTGCTTGCGCTATCCCTCACTGCTGCTTTAGCTGCCCCTCTCACTGCTTCTTACTCTGCCCCTCTCCCTCCTGCTTACGCTGCGCTCTCACTCCTGCATAAGCTGCCCCTCTCACTCCTGCTTACGCTGCCCCTCTCACTCCTGCTTATGGTGCCCCTCTCACTGCTGCATTAGCTGCCCATCTCACTTAGGCTTACGCTGCCCCACTCACTCCTGCTTATGCTGCCCCTCTCACTCCTGCATACGCTGCCCCTCTCACTCCTGCATACGCCGCCCCTCTCACTCCTGCTTACGCCGCCCCTCTCACTCCTGCTGACGCTGCCCCGCTCACTCCTGCTTACGCTGCCCCGCTCACTCCTGCTTACGCTGCCCCTCTCACTCCTGCATACGCCGCCCCTCTCACTCCTGCTTACGCCGCCCCTCTCACTCCTGCTGACGCTGCCCCGCTCACTCCTGCTGACGCTGCCCCGCTCACTCCTGCTTACGCTGCCCCTCTCACTCCTGCTTACGCTGCCCCTCTCACTCCTGCTTACGCTGCCCTACTCACTCCTGCTTACGATGCGCCTCTCAGTCCTGCTAACGCTGCCCCTCTCATTCCTGCGCACGCTGCCCCTCTCACTCCTGCTTGCGCTGCCCATCTCACTCCTGCGCATGCTGCCCCTCTCACTCCCGCGCACGCTGCCCCTCTCACTCCCGCTTACGCTGCCCCTCTCACTTCTGCTTACGCTGCCCCTCTCACTCCTGCTTACGCTGCCCCTCTCACTGCTGCATAAGCTGCCCCTCTCACTCCTGCTTACCCTGCCCCTCTCACTCCTGCTTACGCTGCCCGACTCACTCCTGCTTATGATGTGCCTCTCCGTCCTGCTAACGCTGCCCCTCTCCCTCCTGCTTACGCTGCCCCTCTCACTCAGACTCAAGCTGCCCCTCTAACTTCTGCTTACGCAGCCCCTCTCACTTCTGCTTACGCAGCCCCTCTCACTTCTGTTTCCGCTGCCCCACTCACTCCTGCTTACGCCGCCCCTCTCACTCTTGCTTACGCCGCTCCTCTCACTCCTGCTTACGTTGCCCCTCTCACTCCTGCTTACGCTGCCCCTCTCACTCCTGCTTACGCTGCCCCGCTCACTCCTGCTTACGCTGCCCCTCTCACTCCTGCTTACGCTGCCCCTCTCACTCCTGCTTACGCTGCCCCTCTCACTCCTGCTTACGATGCCCCTCTCACTCCTGCTTACGCCGCCCCTCTCACACCTGCTTACGCCGCCACTCTCACTCCTGCTTACGCTGCCCCTACTCACTCCTGCTGACGCTTCGCTACTCACTCCTGCCCGCGCTGCCCCTCTCACTCCTGCTTGCGCTGCCCCTCTCACTCTTGCGCACGCTGCCCCTCTCACTCCTGCGCACGCTGCCCCCTCGCTCCTGCGCACGCTGCCCCTCTCGCTCCTGCGCACGCTGCCCCTCTCGCTCCTGCGCACGCTGCCCCTCTCGCTCCTGCGCACGCTGCCCCACTCGCTCCTGCTTACGCTGCCCCACTCGCTGCTGCTTACGATGCGCCTCTCGGTCCCGCGCACGCTGCCCCTCTCACTCCCGCGCACGCTGCCCCTCTCACTCCCGCGCACGCTGCCCCTCTCACTCCCGCGCACGCTGCCCCTCTCACTCCCGCGCACGCTGCCCCTCTCACTCCCGCGCACGCTGCCCCTCTCACTCCCGCGCACGCTGCCCCTCTCACTCCTGCGCACGCTGCCCCTCTCACTCCTGCGCACGCTGCCCCTCTCACTCCCGCGCACGCTGCCCCTCTCACTCCTGCGCACGCTGCCCCTCTCACCCCCGCGCACGCTGCCCCTCTCACCCCCGCGCACGCTGCCCCTCTCACCCCCGCGCACGCTGCCCCTCTCACCCCCGCGCACGCTGCCCCTCTCACCCCCGCGCACGCTGCCCCTCTCACCCCCGCGCACGCTGCCCCTCTCACCCCCGCGCACGCTGCCCCTCTCACCCCCGTGCACGCTGCCCCTCTCACCCCCGCGCACGCTGCCCCTCTCACCCCCGCGCACGCTGCCCCTCTCACCCCCGCGCACGCTGCCCCTCTCACCCCCGCGCACGCTGCCCCTCTCACCCCCGCGCACGCTGCCCCTCTCACCCCCGCGCACGCTGCCCCTCTCACCCCCGCGCACGCTGCCCCTCTCACCCCCGCGCACGCTGCCCCTCTCACCCCCGCGCACGCTGCCCCTCTCACCCCCGCGCACGCTGCCCCTCTCACCCCCGCGCACGCTGCCCCTCTCACCCCCGCGCACGCTGCCCCTCTCACTCCCGCGCACGCTGCCCCTCTCACTCCCGCGCACGCTGCCCCTCTCACTCCCGCGCACGCTGCCCCTCTCACTCCCGCGCACGCTGCCCCTCTCACTCCCGCGCACGCTGCCCCTCTCACTCCCGCGCACGCTGCCCCTCTCACTCCCGCGCACGCTGCCCCTCTCACTCCAGCGCACGCTGCCCCTCTCACTCACGCGCACGCTGCCCCTCTCACTCCCGCGCACGCTGCCCCTCTCACTCCCGCGCACGCTGCCCCTCTCACTCCCGCGCACGCTGCCCCTCTCACTCCCGCTGCCCCTCTCACTCCCGCGCACGCTGCCCCTCTCACTCCCGCGCACGCTGCCCCTCTCACTCCCGCGCACGCTGCCCCTCTCACTCCCGCGCACGCTGCCCCTCTCACTCCCGCGCACGCTGCCCCTCTCACTCCCGCGCACGCTGCCCCTCTCACTCCCGCGCACGCTGCCCCTCTCACTCCCGCGCACGCTGCCCCTCTCACTCCCGCGCACGCTGCCCTTCTCACTCCCGCGCACGCTGCCCCTCCCACTCCCGCGCACGCTGCCCCTCTCACTCCCGCGCACGCTGCCCCTCTCACTCCCGCGCACGCTGCCCCTCTCACTCCCGCGCACGCTGCCCCTCTCACTCCCGCGCACGCTGCCCCTCTCACTCCCGCGCACGCTGCCCCTCTCACTCCCGCTGCCCCTCTCACTCCCGCGCACGCTGCCCCTCTCACTCCCGCGCACGCTGCCCCTCTCACTCCCGCGCATGCTGCCCCTCTCACTCCTACGCACGCTGCCCCTCTCACTCCCGCTTACGCTGCCCCTCTCACTCCTGCTTACGCTGCCCCACTCACTGCTGCTTACGATGCGCCTCTCGGTCCTGCTTACGCTGCCCCTCTCACTCCCGCTTGCGCTGCCCCTCTCACTCCTGCTTGCGCTATCCCTCACTGCTGCTTTAGCTGCCCCTCTCACTGCTTCTTACTCTGCCCCTCTCCCTCCTGCTTACGCTGCGCTCTCACTCCTGCATAAGCTGCCCCTCTCACTCCTGCTTACGCTGCCCCTCTCACTCCTGCTTATGGTGCCCCTCTCACTGCTGCATTAGCTGCCCATCTCACTTCTGCTTACGCTGCCCCACTCACTCCTGCTTATGCTGCCCCTCTCACTCCTGCATACGCTGCCCCTCTCACTCCTGCATACGCCGCCCCTCTCACTCCTGCTTACGCCGCCCCTCTCACTCCTGCTGACGCTGCCCCGCTCACTCCTGCTTACGCTGCCCCGCTCACTCCTGCTTACGCTGCCCCTCTCACTCCTGCATACGCCGCCCCTCTCACTCCTGCTTACGCCGCCCCTCTCACTCCTGCTGACGCTGCCCCGCTCACTCCTGCTGACGCTGCCCCGCTCACTCCTGCTTACGCTGCCCCTCTCACTCCTGCTTACGCTGCCCCTCTCACTCCTGCTTACGCTGCCCTACTCACTCCTGCTTACGATGCGCCTCTCAGTCCTGCTAACGCTGCCCCTCTCATTCCTGCGCACGCTGCCCCTCTCACTCCTGCTTGCGCTGCCCATCTCACTCCTGCGCATGCTGCCCCTCTCACTCCCGCGCACGCTGCCCCTCTCACTCCCGCTTACGCTGCCCCTCTCACTTCTGCTTACGCTGCCCCTCTCACTCCTGCTTACGCTGCCCCTCTCACTGCTGCATAAGCTGCCCCTCTCACTCCTGCTTACCCTGCCCCTCTCACTCCTGCTTACGCTGCCCGACTCACTCCTGCTTATGATGTGCCTCTCCGTCCTGCTAACGCTGCCCCTCTCCCTCCTGCTTACGCTGCCCCTCTCACTCAGACTCAAGCTGCCCCTCTAACTTCTGCTTACGCAGCCCCTCTCACTTCTGCTTACGCAGCCCCTCTCACTTCTGTTTCCGCTGCCCCACTCACTCCTGCTTACGCCGCCCCTCTCACTCTTGCTTACGCCGCTCCTCTCACTCCTGCTTACGTTGCCCCTCTCACTCCTGCTTACGCTGCCCCTCTCACTCCTGCTTACGCTGCCCCGCTCACTCCTGCTTACGCTGCCCCTCTCACTCCTGCTTACGCTGCCCCTCTCACTCCTGCTTACGCTGCCCCTCTCACTCCTGCTTACGATGCCCCTCTCACTCCTGCTTACGCCGCCCCTCTCACACCTGCTTACGCCGCCACTCTCACTCCTGCTTACGCTGCCCCTACTCACTCCTGCTGACGCTTCGCTACTCACTCCTGCCCGCGCTGCCCCTCTCACTCCTGCTTGCGCTGCCCCTCTCACTCTTGCGCACGCTGCCCCTCTCACTCCTGCGCACGCTGCCCCCTCGCTCCTGCGCACGCTGCCCCTCTCGCTCCTGCGCACGCTGCCCCTCTCGCTCCTGCGCACGCTGCCCCTCTCGCTCCTGCGCACGCTGCCCCACTCGCTCCTGCTTACGCTGCCCCACTCGCTGCTGCTTACGATGCGCCTCTCGGTCCCGCGCACGCTGCCCCTCTCACTCCCGCGCACGCTGCCCCTCTCACTCCCGCGCACGCTGCCCCTCTCACTCCCGCGCACGCTGCCCCTCTCACTCCCGCGCACGCTGCCCCTCTCACTCCCGCGCACGCTGCCCCTCTCACTCCCGCGCACGCTGCCCCTCTCACTCCTGCGCACGCTGCCCCTCTCACTCCTGCGCACGCTGCCCCTCTCACTCCCGCGCACGCTGCCCCTCTCACTCCTGCGCACGCTGCCCCTCTCACTCCCGCGCACGCTGCCCCTCTCACCCCCGCGCACGCTGCCCCTCTCACCCCCGCGCACGCTGCCCCTCTCACCCCCGCGCACGCTGCCCCTCTCACCCCCGCGCACGCTGCCCCTCTCACCCCCGCGCACGCTGCCCCTCTCACCCCCGCGCACGCTGCCCCTCTCACCCCCGCGCACGCTGCCCCTCTCACCCCCGCGCACGCTGCCCCTCTCACCCCCGCGCACGCTGCCCCTCTCACCCCCGCGCACGCTGCCCCTCTCACCCCCGCGCACGCTGCCCCTCTCACCCCCGCGCACGCTGCCCCTCTCACCCCCGCGCACGCTGCCCCTCTCACCCCCGCGCACGCTGCCCCTTCTCACCCCCGCGCACGCTGCCCCTCTCACCCCCGCGCACGCTGCCCCTCTCACCCCCGCGCACGCTGCCCCTCTCACCCCCGCGCACGCTGCCCCTCTCACCCCCGCGCACGCTGCCCCTCTCACTCCCGCGCACGCTGCCCCTCTCACTCCCGCGCACGCTGCCCCTCTCACTCCCGCGCACGCTGCCCCTCTCACTCCCGCGCACGCTGCCCCTCTCACTCCCGCGCACGCTGCCCCTCTCACTCCCGCGCACGCTGCCCCTCTCACTCCAGCGCACGCTGCCCCTCTCACTCACGCGCACGCTGCCCCTCTCACTCCCGCGCACGCTGCCCCTCTCACTCCCGCGCACGCTGCCCCTCTCACTCCCCGCGCACGCTGCCCCTCTCACTCCCGCTGCCCCTCTCACTCCCGCGCACGCTGCCCCTCTCACTCCCGCGCACGCTGCCCCTCTCACTCCCGCGCACGCTGCCCCTCTCACTCCCGCGCACGCTGCCCCTCTCACTCCCGCGCACGCTGCCCCTCTCACTCCCGCGCACGCTGCCCCCCTCTCACTCCCGCGCACGCTGCCCCTCTCACTCCCGCGCACGCTGCCCCTCTCACTCCCGCGCACGCTGCCCCTCTCACTCCCGCGCACGCTGCCCCTCCCACTCCCGCGCACCTGCAGCCTCCTCCTCACTCCCGCGCACGCTGCCCCTCTCACTCCCGCGCACGCTGCCCCTCTCACTCCCGCGCACGCTGCCCCTCTCACTCCCGCGCACGCTGCCCCCTCTCACTCCCGCGCACGCTGCCCCTCTCACTCCCGCGCACGCTGCCCCTCTCACTCCCGCGCACGCTGCCCCTCTCACTCCCGCGCACGCTGCCCCTCTCACTCCCGCGCACGCTGCCCCTCTCACTCCCGCGCACGCTGCCCCTCTCACTCCCGCGCACGCCGCCCCTCTCACTCCCGCGCACGCCGCCCCTCTCACTCCCGCGCACGCCGCCCCTCTCACTCCCGCGCACGCCGCCCCTCTCACTCCCGCGCACGCCGCCCCTCTCACTCCCGCGCACGCCGCCCTCTCACGCCCGCGCACGCCGCCCCTCACTCCCGCGCACGCCGCCCCTCTCACTCCCGCGCACGCCGCCCCTCTCACTCCCGCGCACGCCGCCCCTCTCACTCCCGCGCACGCCGCCCCTCTCACTCCCGCGCACGCCGCCCCTCTCACTCCCGCGCACGCCGCCCCTCTCACTCCCGCGCACGCCGCCCCTCTCACTCCCGCGCACGCCGCCCCTCTCACTCCCGCGCACGCCGCCCCTCTCACTCCCGCGCACGCCGCCCCTCTCACTCCCGCGCACGCCGCCCCTCTCACTCCCGCGCACGCCGCCCCTCTCACTCCCGCGCACGCCGCCCCTCTCAATCCCGCGCACGCCGCCCTCTCAATCCCGCGCACGCCGCCCCTCTCACTCCCGCGCACGCCGCCCCTCTCACTCCCGCGCACGCCGCCCCTCTCACTCCAGCGCACGCCGCCCCTCTCACTCCTGCGCACGCCGCCCCTCTCACTCCCGCGCACGCCGCCCCTCTCACTCCCGCGCACGCCGCCCCTCTCACTCCCGCGCACGCCGCCCCTCTCACTCCCGCGCACGCCGCCCCTCTCACTCCCGCGCACGCCGCCCCTCTCACTCCCGCGCCGCCGCCCCTCTCACTCCGCGCACGCCGCCCCTCTCACTCCCGCGCACGCTGCCCCTCTCACTCCCGCGCACGCTGCCCCTCTCACTCCCGCGCACGCTGCCCCTCTCACTCCCGCGCACGCTGCCCCTCTCACTCCCGCGCACGCTGCCCCTCTCACTCCCGCGCACGCTGCCCCTCTCACTCCCGCGCACGCTGCCCCTCTCACTCCCGCGCACGCTGCCCCTCTCACTCCCGCGCACGCTGCCCCTCTCACTCCCGCGCACGCTGCCCCTCTCACTCCCGCGCACGCTGCCCCTCTCACTCCCGCGCACGCTGCCCCTCTCACTCCCGCGCACGCTGCCCCTCTCACTCCCGCGCACGCTGCCCCTCTCACTCCCGCGCACGCTGCCCCTCTCACTCCCGCGCACGCTGCCCCTCTCACTCCCCGTCCACTCCCGCGCACGCTGCCCCTCTCACTCCCGCGCACGCTGCCCCTCTCACTCCCGCGCACGCTGCCCCTCTCACTCCCGCGCACGCTGCCCCTCTCACTCCCGCGCACGCTGCCCCTCTCACTCCCGCGCACGCCTCTCACTCCCGCGCACGCCTCTCACTCCCGCGCACGGCTGCCCCTCTCACTCCCGCGCACGCTGCCCCTCTCACTCCCGCGCACGCTGCCCCTCTCACTCCCGCGCACGCTGCCCCTCTCACTCCCGCGCACGCTGCCCCTCTCACTCCCGCGCACGCTGCCCCTCTCACTCCCGCGCACGCTGCCCCTCTCACTCCCGCGCACGCTGCCCCTCTCACTCCCGCGCACGCTGCCCCTCTCACTCCCGCGCACGCTGCCCCTCTCACTCCCGCGCACGCTGCCCCTCTCACTCCCGCGCACGCTGCCCCTCTCACTCCCGCGCACGCTGCCCCTCTCACTCCCGCGCACGCTGCCCCTCTCACTCCTGCGCACGCTGCCCCTCTCACTCCTGCGCACGCTGCCCCTCTCACTCCTGCGCACGCTGCCCCTCTCACTCCTGCGCACGCTGCCCTCTCACTCCTGCGCACGCTGCCCCTCTCACTCCTGCGCACGCTGCCCCTCTCACTCCTGCGCACGCTGCCCCTCTCACTCCTGCGCACGCTGCCCCTCTCACTCCTGCGCACGCTGCCCCTCTCACTCCTGCGCACGCTGCCCCTCTCACTCCTGCTTACGCTGCCCCTCTCACTCCTGCTTACGCTGCCCCTCTCACTCCTGCTTACGCTGCCCCTCTCACTCCTGCTTACGCTGCCCCTCTCACTCCTGCTTACGCTGCCCCTCTCACTCCTGCTTACGCTGCCCCTCTAACTCCTGCTTACGCTGCCCCTCTCACTCCTGCTTACGCCGCCCCTCTCACACCTGCTTACGCTGCCACTCTCACTCCTGCTTACGCCGCGCCTCTCACTCCTGCTTACGCTGGCCCTCTCCTGCTTACGCTGCCCCTCTCACTCCTGCTGACGCTTCGCTACTCACTCGTGCCTGCGATGCGCCTCTCAGGCGGGCTAACGCTGCCCCTCTCACTCCTGCCCGCGCTGCCCCTCTCACTCCTGCTTGCGCTGCCCCTCTCACTCTTGCGCACGCTGCCCCTCTCACTCTTGCGCACGCTGCCCCTCTCACTCCTGCGCACGCTGCCCCTCTCACTCCTGCGCACGCTGCCCCTCTCACTCCTGCGCACGCTGCCCCTCTCACGCCTGCGCACGCTGCCCCTCTCACTCCTGCGCACGCTGCCCCTCTCACTCCTGCGCACGCTGCCCCTCTCACTCCTGCGCACGCTGCCCCTCTCACTCCTGCGCACGCTGCCCCTCTCACTCCTGCGCACGCTGCCCCTCTCACTCCTGCGCACGCTGCCCCTCTCACTCCTGCGCACGCTGCCCCTCTCACTCCTGCGCACGCTGCCCCTCTCACTCCTGCGCACGCTGCCCCTCTCACTCCTGCGCACGCTGCCCCTCTCACTCCTACGCACGCTGCCCCTCTCACTCCTGCGCACGCTGCCCCTCTCACTCCTGCGCACGCTGCCCCACTCACTCCTGCGCACGCTGCCCCACTCACTCCTGCTTACGATGCGCCTCTCACTCCGGCTTGCGCTGTCACTCCTGCGCACGCTGCGCCTCTCACTCCTGCGCACGCTGCCCCTCTCACTCCCGCTTACGCTGCCCCACTCACTGCTGCTTACGATGCGCCTCTCGGTCCTGCATACGCTGCCCCTCTCACTCCTGCGCATGCTGCCCCTCTCACTCCCGCTTGCGCTGCCCCTCTCACTCCCGCTTGCGCAACCCCTCTCACTGCTGCATAAGCTGCCCCTCTCACTCATGCATAAGCTGCCCTGCTAACTTCTGCTTACGCAGCCCCTCTCACTTCTGCTTACGTTGCCCCTCTCACTCCTGCTAACGCTGCCCCACTCACTGCTGCTTACGATGCGCCTCTCGGTCATTCTTACGCTGCCCCTCTCACTCCTGCTTACGCTGCCCCTCTCACTCCTGCTTACGCTGCCCCTCTCACTCCTGCTTACTCAGCCCTACTCACTCCTGCTGACGCTGCCCTACTCACTCCTGCTTACGATGCGCCTCTCAGTCCTGCTAACGCTGCCCCTCTCACTCCTGCGCACGCTGCCCCTCTCACTCCCGCTTGCGCTGCCCCTCTCACTCCCGCTTGCGCTGCCCCTCTCACTCCCGCTTGCGCGGCCCCTCTCACTCCCGCTTGCGCGGCCACTCTCACTCCCGCTTGCGCTGCCCCTCTCACGCCCGCTTGCGCTGCCCCTCTCACGCCCGCTTGCGCTGCCCCTCTCACGCCCGCTTGCGCTGCCCCTCTCACGCCCGCTTGCGCTGCCCCTCTCACGCCCGCTTGCGCTGCCCCTCTCACGCCCGCTTGCGCTGCCCCTCTCACGCCCGCTTGCGCTGCCCCTCTCACTCCCGCTTGCGCTGCCCCTCTCACTCCCGCTTGCGCTGCCCCTCTCACTCCCGCTTGCGCTGCCCCTCTCACTCCCGCTTGCGCTGCCCCTCTCACTCCGCTTGCGCTACCCTCTCACTGCCTGCGTAAGCTGCCCCTCTCACTCCTGCTTACCCTGCCCCTCTCACTCCTGCT